>NW_023503292.1:2740695-3046653 GCF_014529535.1 Bradysia coprophila
TGATTCTACAAAAAATTAGTGTACTTAAATTGAATAACACACACAAATTGCATAGTTCCAACTTCATGCTTGTTTCTAATGTTGTATGAGGCTCGTTTATTTCATTAAGAGGAGCGTAATCACAATTTAAATTTTTGTTTAGCAAAAAGCATGTTGTGTGTGAAGTATTCTTTTTTGATGCAAATTTCGGTATTTATGTTTCGCATAGAAACAGTTCATTACCGTCTTGAATTGTGAACTGTTACATAAATCGTTGTATGAATCTCGGTGCAAAGTACTTCACTAGGCTCACGAATTGTGTAAACTGCGAGTCATAATTACCCATCTGTAGCCTAATTATTTTGAACGTGACGTCATAAATAACTATCGTCATTGAACTCAAGGCTGTATACTTTGGGGAGGTCACGAAGATCGTTATTTTATTAGATACGCGGGAACACACCTTTCCCATACAAACAAATTCATCAAAATTTAATTTGTATGGCGTGGTGAATTTTTTGTATGAAACGTGGTGTGTAACCCGCGTATCTGCATCTGCGTGCCATCCCCAATGTATACAGCCTTGATTGAACTAGCGTGACATTGAGTGTCCCAAAAATGTTCTTATTCGCGTTACATAATTTATGAACGATCCCATAACACATTTTTATGAATCTCATTTCCCAATGAAATTATTTGAAGGAATACATTTGACTGCTCCTCGTCCTGAACACTAAGTAAGAAATGTTAATCCGATGCAAAATAATCCGATTGAAATATTGAAAAAAACAAGGCATCAGAACAGTCGGAGCGTTTGCTGCGACTTAGCCCCGTACGATCCGTAATCCTATTTCGTCCGTAACCATAATACGACCGTAGCCGTAATACGCCCGGAACCCTAATACGTCTACAACCCTAATGCGTCTGTTACCAAAATGCAAGTCAAGTTGGGCATGGTCAAATTTACTGAAAGTGTTCATTTTTAAAATTGCGCATAGCGCAATTACGAAAGCCCGTACGAAGTACCTCTCAAATAAAACCAACAATCTACGACATTATTTTAGAAACCCAAAATTTTTTGCCAACTTTCCATTGGGTATTCAATTACCTCTCAAATAAAACAAAAACTAGCAAAATCGGTTGAGATTTACTCGATTTATGTGCAAAAAACACTTAGGGCCGAGTAGCGGCCTTAGTCCAAGGGCCCAAATTAAAAACTTTTTTCGCCACGTTCTTTTCGGTATTCAATTACCTTCCATAAAAAACTAAATCTAGCAAAATCGGATGAGATTTACTCGATTTATGTGCAAAAAACACTTAGGGCCGAGTAGCGGCCTTAGTCCAAGGGCCCAAATTAAAAACTTTTTTCGCCACGTTCTTTTCGGTATTCAATTACCTTCCATAAAAAACTAAATCTAGCAAAATCGGATGAGATTTACTCGATTTATGTGCAAAAAACACTTAGGGCCGAGTAGCGGCCTTAGTCCAAGGGCCCAAATTTGAAACTTTTTTCGCCACGTTCTTTTCGGTATTCAATTACCTTCCATAAAAAACTAAATCTGGCAAAATCGGATGAGATTTACTCGATTTATGTGGAAAAAACACTTAGGGCCGAGTAACGACCTTTGAGCCCTCCCAACAAGCTCGCGTTGCATCCTACACAAAAACAATGTTCAGCAACTTTGTTCTACTCGTCAATACCTTTCATTTGATATATCACAAGCAGCTATTACGTGCGTATTTCGGTAGATATCGTCGAAAGACTGAAAAACACCTATAGGGCCCTAGCTCTGGAAGGGCCGACCCTACCATGCCCATTTTCGAACTTGACCTTACTTTTGTCGATACCAATCGGGGAAAAAAAGAATTTTGAAAAAAGGTTGTGATTTGCTCAAGCTAGAGGGGTCACGGACGGACGGACGGACGGACGGACGGACATTTTTTTTATTGCGGATTCGTCATCTATGAACATAACCAAAAGCTTTGCCCTTACTGTCTGCTTCCAATTCGACGTGTTACAAACGGCATATTAATCTTATAAGCCCCCAGTACTTCGTACGGGGCTAAAAACTGTGGAAAATTGAACACGAATCAACTGTGTGAATTGGTTGTAATTTTCTCTTTCCTTCTTTTTTTTTACAAATCAACGAATTGTTAAATGTATGAATGACTTGAGTGTTCATTGATTCTTTTTTAAATCAAGTTTGTTTGTTGGAATTACTTTTCTGATAACAATATATTGTTTGGTTGTTAAGATTATCATACACATTCAACACTCATCCACATGCCTCAGATTTAAAATTTACTCCGATTTCATATTATAATTTTTGTTTTCTTATTGTTATCGGCTCAGCAGTCCATAGTAAAAATAAGTAGATTTACCTTTAACTAAAACTGAATGGTTCCAAACAACTGGTGTATCGTAAAATCAGCTCATTGTATCACACACTGATGGATTTTCAATACTACAACTCTGCTGTGTATAAATTACACTTGCAGTGTGTGATCAATACTGTAGTGTGTAATTTGAAATTCACACTTTCACCAACATCTACGAAATACGACACAATGAATACGGTCAGAATTTAGCTCAGGAACGTTTTGACAAGATCAAACAAGAGAGCTAATAATTGTTGAATGAATTGAAATGGATTGATGACGACAATCATTTAGACAGCAAAACGTAAGTCTCGTCTATTTAGGGTTCTTAGATCAGAATAGCAAATTGTAAAAAAATCATCTTGTTCTCGATAAATAGTAAAACAGAATACTCTACTCGGAGGACGAAGAAAAATGGATGCAAAAGACACTTTAGCCTCAGCGATACACACAGTCAACGCTTCAGCACCAGTTAAAGTAAGTCTATTTATCTAAATTCTGCTAATCCTTTTACCTACCTTTGGAAATTATTTATTGGATCTATAAATATTAAATTCCGTATAAACAATAATTAGATCGCATGGGTATAACCAATAGAGTGTTCCATTTCGGAAGTTGTTCACTTTTATGCCGCGGGGACACAACAGCAAAAGTAGTTTCGTGTTCACTTTTGCAGTGTACGTAACCAACGTGGATATATCAAGTTACTCTTTCTTTTAGTTTACTTTACTTTAAATATCACTTTTATTGAAAATAAATATTTAATAGCCACAAAAAAAGTCCAAAAATGCTTCATACCCCACTTTTATATAGAAAATAGTCCAAATAGATCGAAATTTGGGTTCCAAGAGTATAAGAACAACGTGAATACATCAAAAAATTCTTTATTTTAGTAAATCTTACTCTTATCAAAAAAGCGAAAAACAAACGAAAGGGATAAAATTTCGTCGACTTGGGGTGGACTTCCGCAAAAGTCGCTCCAACCATTTGGAGTGAAACTTATGGGGTAGGGTAATCTCGCACACCACACAAATTCATGGTGTGCGAGATTCACCTCTAAGGGGTGAATCTCGCACAGTCATGACTTTTCGTTACATGTCGTAAAAGGACGCATACTATGATCGCGTGTGCGAGATTCCCCGACACCAAACTTATCCAAGGATGTTTTTACATGTTATGGTACTACAGAGGCTAGGTTCTCTCACACCATGTCTCGGACTTATGTCACTGCAGCCGGTCAGGGACTTGGGAAAATCACCTAAAATGATTGATATCACCAACAGGTCAACATGGACCTGGTGGTGTGTATACTCAAAATGTGCGTCTCTTCAAGGCCTACTAGGCTAGCTAAGAAAGTTTTTTTTTCCAAAATCAGAAGAAGAATACCATAGGTGGAATATTGAGTTCGTCAACATGTCTGCTTACACAATGTTTTGAGATATCGATAGTGGCTTAGACTTTGCGTAAGGGCAACTATGTACGATGCCAACTCGTATGATACTTGTTTTGTGCGTGTGTTCGGCACCCGTTGGATGGTCAGTCCAGGTCACATGATTTCTTTCCATTGATATTATCGATAATTTTGAATACCATGCCTAGATCTATTATCAAAATACACAGAAAACGAAATTACAAATTTTCTATAAAATAAACTTGTTGTTGAAAACATTAATTATGTTATGTTAGGCACTAGGACCTTTGAATTTTTAAACTGATGAAAAAGAAGAGAAGCCTATTTTACAATCCATGCACGACACAAACTTTATGCAATCCCAATGATTGTATGCGGGCACACAATAATTTGAATTGAAGACATTCAGTTCGAAATAATTATACATGCAAGAGAAGATTGTGTAGAAACGCAAAGGAAAATCGATAAAGTGTGAATAAACGAAACAAAGATAAATTTACCACTTTGCCAATTTATTATTATTTTGGCAATTTAACTTTGGCGATTCTTCACGGGAAAGAATAAGTTGTTGCGAATCTGCGAGCGAACTTCCGTTTCATTAAAAAAAGCCTTTAATTTTAACAGAACGAAATGATGAAGACTTCCATTGGACGGCTCCAAAGATTAATACCTTTGGAAAACCCGAAAACTATATTTCTTCGACTGTACTCGCTCTGCTACTGCTGAAAATTCCAACAATCTAAAACTTGGTATACGGGACAATTATTCATTTCTCTAACGCACTGAATGGAACGTTGAACTTTTGACATTTTTTGTATTTAGATTAAGAGTGTTATTGTAAACAAAAAAATGTTCTACACTATTGCCGAATTTTCAAGTTTTATACTTTTAATTTATACTTCAATTACGACTACGACCCAAAATCAACCCAAAAGCATACCTTTTTCGTGAGAGAATTGAGAAAAAATGACATGAGAAGAAAAGAGAGGCATATAGAGACGTATAGTCTTTTTTATGTTTGACTGTTCTTTGAAAATCAGAAAACCATTAATTAAAAATATAAATGTTATATATATAACTAATAATATCTCTTGATGTTTGAATTGTCCATTGCTTGCAATCCTAGTTTTGTATTAATTTGTGTAATGAATGAAATGTTACTTGATGACTAGGATTTTTCTACTTTAACTATAATATAATAATGTGTAATAAAGTATTTTTTCAGCTTAGAGATACTAGAATCGAATTGGATTTGAAATAAAAAAATTTTTGATGTGCACGGGTGAGGCACGAACTCACAATAAAGTAGCTCCTTAGAATTGTTACAAACTGGAGCTACGCAGGTCACTTGTTGTGTTTTATTTTTTTGAAAAATAAATGAAATGAAATGAAATAAATGTTATTATTTTACGATAGTGTAGAATAATTGTTTGCTTAGAATTATGCTGTCTATCGAAATTATTGACTAGTTTCTAAACTGAGACGGATAAGGCTGCCAGCTAACTACAGGTTGATTTCTTTAGATGTTGTTTCGTTATTTACCAACATCCCTAACGAGCTTGTCTATGCTGCTGTTCACAAACGCTGGACCAAAATCAAGAAATTCACCAACCTCCCCAATGAATCAATGATCAATTCTATCGACAAATATTTGGTTCACCAATGGGTTCGCCTGCCAGTCCAGTATTTGCAGATTTAGTACTCGAAATCTTGGAAGATGATGTTATCAAGAAACTGGGTTTCAAATTACCCTTTTTCTGGCGTTATGTCGATGACATTCTCACTGCGGTTCCCGTTGACAAAGTCGAAGAAATTGTTTCAAAATTTAACGAGTATAATGAACATCTACAATTCACTGTAGAGAAGGAAAATAATGGAAAAATTTCGTTTTTGGAAGTCATGTGCATTCGAGAAGACAGAAGCGTCAAGACTGATTGGTTTCACAAAGCTACATGGTCCGGTCGATATTTAAACTTTAAATCGCATCTTCCAATGAGTTATAAACGAAACACCGTTACATTACTTGCTAAGAAAATTTTGGAATTATCCGAGCCTGAATATCATGACAAGAATTTCGATTTGCTAAAAACGACGTTAAGAGACAATTTGTATCCGGTTAAACTAATAGAAGAGTTATTCAAGTCTGTACGAGATAAGTTTGCTGCTCATACTATTGACAAATTGGATCGAAAAGAGAAATTACCAATTGTTGATATACCTTATGTTAAAGGCCTTTTCGAAAAGCTGAAATCGGTCTGCAAAGATGACTGATTGTTAGTTGGCAAAAGTAACAACAATCTGAAGATGTCCTTGTTTAGCAAGCTTAAAGACAGCACCCCGAAACTGCTGCAATCCGAATTGATTTACCGTATTCCATGTACTTGTGGTTTCAACTATACCGGGACCACTAAACAGTATTTGAAAGAACGTATTTATCAACACAAATATAATATCAGCATTAAGAACAAAGGACATAGTGCGTTGTGTGAACATGCTATTGAATGTAATCATACTCCTCTTTGGAATCGTGCAAAAATTGTTCATCGAGAGAGTTACAGGAAGAAAAGAGAAGTGCTGGAGATGATTGCCATAAAGAGAACGAAGAATTGTCTTAACAAACAAACGGACTCTATAATGTTGTCTGCAACGTATAACAACATTATCGGTGTGTGATGCGTTGTGTTGAATGACGATTTTGTAATTTTCTGTTGCTGTGTTGATGTTTTCTAATTACTTGGACTTTATATGATTTTAGATTGTCATTTAGTCGTTTGACTGTTTTCGGTCTCTTTTTGATAAGAGAAGAGATTTCGTTTTGACCACCGATGTTATGTAAGATTGTCGATTTACCGAATTTGATTTTTATTTAGTTCTAATGTAAAGGAATTTGTCAATTTATTTTATAATTGGAGATACTGTGACGATGATGTAATTTACTTTAGAATTTGATTTTTGACTTTGAGGTAATTTTACATTTAAACAAAAGTTGTATTGTGTCCAGTGCGCTGATATTTTTTTTATTTCAAACAAATATAGACTGGACGTAAAGTTTCACCGGGTTGCAGATTCATTGACCTTCTAATGTGTTGAAAATGGTACGAGGAAAACCATTTTTTTTAATTTTTCACAGAATTTATGCAAAAACGGTTCCAAATCGTTCTTACTATTGATGGCGTGAACAATGCAGCAATTCTACTCGTTTGAAAGCTCTTGAAATTCCCTTTAAAATGAGCTACGACACGATTATTTTGCTTCCCAGTCACAGATTTTAGAAAGCATTAACTCAAAAAATTTTTTGGAAAAGTCATGGTCGGGAACACTTTTTGTAATTTTTCATCGGTGAGTCGCATTTTTTTTTATTTTATCTCCTGTAATGTCATAATAACACCGCCAAAGACTGTCCCAAGCCAGTTTGAAAAAGAGTGGAGGGAATGAAGTTTAACGAGGACGTAGCAGTAAATAAGATAGGATTAGATAGATCAATCTTAAGGTTGAATGGATCGTGAGCTGGAAGCCGAAAGAATTGGGGTTAAGGGACCAACGTTGAGGTGGAACAACACGATCAGGAAGCCAAAGAATAGAACGATCCCAGAATTCTTATTAGCTACTAGGTTAAGCTTTTAAAGGACGAATAACCTTTTGCTCAGATAGGTTCAAAAGAATGGGCAAAGCTTTATGGAAAAGAATGTTCAAAAAGAGTAACACTACCCCGTCGGGCACTGTGCACTTTGATTTGTCCCGGAACGTGCAGAAATGTGCGGGTCAGAGCTCGAGGATTACCGGGGGCGAGCAAAGTAAAGCTTTCATACTCACCAACCCGCAGTAGCAAGCGTGGTGTTTTAATGCTAAAAACCTTCAAACGAAGCCATAACGAATTATACATTGCCACATATAATGCCAGAACATTGTCGTCAAGACAAAAAATGCAAGAAATGGAAGAAGAGCTAGAAAAGATAAAATGGGATGTTGTGGGAGTGAGCGAAGTGAGAAAACCTGGAGAGGAATGCCTGAAATTACAATCAGGGCATACATTCTTCTACCGAGGAAGTGACAGTCAGATGCTGATGCACGGTGTCGGATTGTTCATAAACAAGCGGTGGTCGGATCGCATAATTCACACGAAAAGCATATCCGATCGAGTGATATACGTAAGCCTGAAGATAAATAACAGATACAGTGTCAAATTAATTCAGGTTTACGCACCCACGTCCACTCATGATGACGAAGAAGTAGAAAGATTCTATGAAGATGTCGAGAAAGCTCTGGACGAAAACCCTTCACATTACCAATATCTAATCGGTGATTTCAATGCGAAGCTGGGAAAACGAGAAGAAGACTCCGAAGTTTCTGTTGGTAGTTTTAGCAACGACCAAAGAAATGAGCGTGGAAATACTTTACTCAACTTCTTACAGCAACACAATTTGTACGCAATGAATTCATTTTTTGCAGGAAAGCCTCAACGGAAATGGACTTGGGCTAGTGCAGATGGTGTAACGAAAAATGAGATCGATTACATCATAACTGGCTGTAAGTCAACCGTTAAGAACGTTACGGTCCTAAACAATTTTTCAACCGGTAGTGATCACCGAATGGTTCGTGCAAGAGTCACGTTAAATACCAGATTTCAAAGATCACAACTAGTTCAGAAAAGTGAAAGGATTGACGTACAACGGCTTTACACACAAAATGAAGAATTTGCTACGAAAATGACTGCCGAATTAGATAACGTCAACAATCAATGTGAAACATTGGACGAATTGAATACCAAAATCGTCGATACAATAATGGGTTTCATGAAATCCAAATGCAAATCCGTCCAAGGGAAAGAATCAAAACTCAGCAGAGAAACATTAGACCTGATCGCAAGCAGAGCAGAGTTGGTAAAAAACGGAGGACGAGATTCGGTGGAATACCGGAACCTGTCTAAAAGTATCAACAGAGCAAGGAGATCAGATGAAAGAAAATATAATGTCCAATTGGCTCAAAACATAATTGAAGCTAACTGCAATATGAAAGTCCTACGGAGAAAAATGACAAACGCCAAAAAAGAAATCTTCAAATTACGAGACAAAACAGGAACGATCCAAACGGATCGAAATGCGATATTAAACATTGCAACAGAATTTTATGAGAATTTGTTTTCTTCAGCAAGACAGAGCACAACGGAAGAAACCGAAGATAGACCAATAATAAGAAACGTGGGATCGGAGGATATGCCCGACATAACTGTTGATGAAGTCAAAGCTGCAGTAGCCGAGATGAAAAACAAAAAGTCTCCCGGAGAAGATGGTGTTCCAGTGGAAGCCATTAAACTAGGTGGAGACTCATTATTAAAGGCAATCACGGCTTTGTTTAATCGATGTCTCCAATGGGAAGAAGTACCAGAAGCCTGGGAAAATGCGGTAATTACATTGCTGCATAAAAAAGGAGACATAACAAAGCTGGAAAATTACCGACCCATAAGCCTATTGTCAACACTCTACAAGTTGTTTATGAAAATCATTACGAAGAGGAACACTAACAAGTTCGACTTCTACCAACCTGTTGAACAAGCTGCTTTCAGATCTGGTTTCAGCACAAACGACCATTTGCAGGTGATGAGAACGCTTATTGAGAAGTGTCGTGAATACAACATCGACATAGTCTTGCTATTCATAGACTTCGAAAAAGCTTTCGATTCAGTGGAAACATGGTCGATATTGGACGCATTAGACGAATGTAGAGTAGACTCAAGGTACTCCAACACAATTCGATATGTGTACAAAAATGCTACTTCATGTATAAAACTTCATAAGAGCACGGAGAAATTCAGAATTGGCCGAGGTGTAAGGCAGGGTGACACCATTTCACCGAAATTATTCACGGCGATTCTGCAGAGTATTTTTAGGAAGTTAAACTGGAGTAAAATGGGAATAAAGATAAATGGAGAGTACCTGAGCAATCTCCGCTTCGCTGATGACATTGTACCGATAGCAGCGAATCTAGGTCAGGCTCAGCTTATGCTACAACAGTTAAGTGAAGAGGCGAGCAAAGTTGGCCTCAAGATGAACTTATCGAAAACAAAAGTCATGACCAACATCGGGGACGATAGAGAAATCAAAATTGGTGACACTGACAGCTATGTATATCTAGGACATAAACTGAAGTTAGGTCTGGACAACCAAACTGCAGAAATAAGACGTAGGATTGGTCTTGCATGGGCAGCGTTCGGAAAACTCAGACTAATTTTCAAAAGCAAAATGAATAATAGTCTGAAACGCAAAGTTTTCGACACTTGTGTCCTTCCAGTGCTCACTTATGGAGCGGAAACGTTAACTTTAACAAAAGCATCCGAAGATAAATTGAGAGTGACACAAAGAGCCATGGAACGGAGTATGCTTGGAATAACACTCAGAGACAGAATGACGAATCAATGGATTCGACAACAAACCAGGGTCGTTGATGTCATGGAAAGAATAGCATCTCTGAAATGGAGCTGGGCGGGACATATTGCAAGAAGGACAGATGAACGTTGGACCAAAAAGATCATGAACTGGCGACCATATAAAAGACGAGCTATAGGTAGACCACCAGAGAGATGGACAAACGGAATTAAGAATATTGCAGGTACAAACTGGCAGCAAATGGCAATGGATCGTACGAAATGGAAAGAAGTTGGAGAGGCCTACATCCAGCAGTGGATCAAGCAGTGGATAGAAACAGGCTGAAAAAGAAGAAAAAGAAGAATGTCATAATATTCACAATTTGAGTGTCACTTTCAGAATCAAAATGGGCTAGATTTAAACACGTCATTCACAGAACGTACGTTTATTAACTGAAAATTTCGATACATGGTCATTTGCGCACGGCTAACTTCGATAATTTCACATTTATTCACGGAAAACTTCGATAATTTCCAGTGCCGGACTGGCTCAAAAAAGCCCTTCGGGCGTTGTATGGAGAAATTTTTCAAAAAGCTCTTTGTTGTCATTTATCCATACAAAAATCAAAAGGCCCTTCGGGAATCGCCCGAACGCCCATAGGGCCAGTGCGGCACTGATAATTTCTCATTTATTCACTGAAAATTGACAAATTCTTGACAGTGTACTAGATGTGTGTTTTATTTGTGGGGAATATGAATGAGTGACGGTGTCATGGCGTGTTTATGTTTCAGTTTGATTTTTGAAATTTGTTTTTTATGGTGATTATGACATTACAGGAGATAAAACCTTGTTCCTAGCACGGTAGTAAATGGGGTTTTTGCGCACACGATGTGTTGCCGAACTCGCTTCGCTCGTATCGGCAATCTCACATCTAGTGCGCAAAACAATCCCATTTACTACCTTAGTATGAAAATAGCTATTAAAGTAAGGTCGAAGCATTATAATTTGATCGATTCTATTCATTTTTAAATAATTGTAGTTTTCGAAGAAATCATTTCGAAAACATTACAGTATAAAAGCTTACACATGCGCATTACAGCTGTTTACTCGCGGTATACCTGCGGGTAATCCGTTCAAATGCACGCTTCTAAGCTTTTATACTGTAATGTTTTCGAAATGATTTCTTCGAAAACTACAATTATTTAAAAATTAATTAAATGAGTAGAATCGATCAAATTATAATGCTCCGACTTTATGCCAAATTGAAGCCACAGTCTCAACGAGTAGTTATCATATACACTTAAGAAATTTGTTTCAACAATGTCGGCAGAACTGCTCTCACTATGGCTCTGTGACCAAAAAATCGGTTTTCAGAGGTGCGCATAGGAGCTTCGAACTTTAATTTTTTTTTTTGTTATTTTCGTGATCAATGGACCATTCTACATCGAGCCTACCAGACCTTAAAAAAATAAAAAAAAGACTGCAAAACACTTCTTCTTCTTCTTCTTCTTTTTCAGCCTGTTTCTATCCACTGCTGGATGTAGGCCTCTCCAACTTCTTTCCATTTCGTACGATCCATTGCCATTTGCTGCCAGTTTGTACCTGCAATATTCTTAATTCCGTTTGTCCATCTCTCTGGTGGTCTACCTATAGCTCGTCTTTTATATGGTCGCCAGTTCATGATCTTTTTGGTCCAACGTTCGTCTGTCCTTCTTGCAATATGTCCCGCCCAGCTCCATTTCAGAGATGCTATTCTTTCCATGACATCAACGACCCTGGTTTGTTGTCGAATCCATTGATTCGTCATTCTGTCTCTGAGTGTTATTCCAAGCATACTCCGTTCCATGGCTCTTTGTGTCACTCTCAATTTATCTTCGGATGCTTTTGTTAAAGTTAACGTTTCCGCTCCATAAGTGAGCACTGGAAGGACACAAGTGTCGAAAACTTTGCGTTTCAGACTATTATTCATTTTGCTTTTGAAAATTAGTCTGAGTTTTCCGAACGCTGCCCATGCAAGACCAATCCTACGTCTTATTTCTGCAGTTTGGTTGTCCAGACCTAACTTCAGTTTATGTCCTAGATATACATAGCTGTCGACTCGTTCAATGACAGTGTCACCAATTTTGATTTCTCTATCGTCCCCGATGTTGGTCATGACTTTTGTTTTCGATAAGTTCATCTTGAGGCCAACTTTGCTCGCCTCTTCACTTAACTGTTGTAGCATAAGCTGAGCCTGACCTAGATTCGCTGCTATCGGTACAATGTCATCAGCGAAGCGGAGATTGCTCAGGTACTCTCCATTTATCTTTAATCCCATTTTACTCCAGTTTAACTTCCTAAAAATACTCTGCAGAATCGCCGTGAATAATTTCGGTGAAATGGTGTCACCCTGCCTTACACCTCGGCCAATTCTGAATTTCTCCGTGCTCTTATGAATTTTTATACATGAAGTAGCATTTTTGTACACATATCGAATTGTGCAAAACACTACACCCTAAATACAATATACCGTCCAGTTTCAGTATACCACTCAAGAAGTGCGTTGCTAAATTCCTTCATAAATCTATAATATACTACAGCCAGTAAAATTTCCAACAAATAAGCGATCAATTAACAGTAACGAATCGAAACACGGAATGCAAATTTTAAATATATAAAAGATAAAATTTGGCAACATTAAAATACAAAACTTACATCTGGCAAAACGTTTTGTGGTTATGTATGGCAATGAAATATATTCATTTCAATCCCTAAAATTATCCATCATAAAAGGGTACATATCTGTTATTTAATATATATAAGAACGTTGCAAACGCACACAACATTAAACCTCAGTTGCCTCGTCAGTTGCATTATTACATATACGAGAGTACACGACCACATACCCTATATATTGTCACAATAGTTGCATTTTTTTCATAGGAAAATACGTTGTAAATAAATGTAACCCTCAACTGCCTTTTATATACGAAAAATGCATTGTCCTTTTGGTTTGAGGGTTTAACAAATAGGCCTTTTTTCGAGAACAGGGGAGGAGCTGCTGTCTGTTCTTATTTATCAAATAAAATATTACCATTCAAGCACTTAATTTTTATTTATTTAAAAAAGAGGGACTTTTAAAGCCAAGTCCCCTGAAACATTTACTTTAGTTGATTTGTTGACGTAGAAGTGAGAGCAAGTACGGTTTCGATTCCGGATCGATGATTAACAGTGATCGAGTACAATAAAGTTAACAAAATAAGAGTAAACATCAAAAATGCTACCAATACAAAAACCACCGCAAACTTACTCGCGGCTGTTTCGACCATGGGATATCAAGTGTAGCCAAAGTATTGAAAAAAGTTCTAATTTAAATGTGAAAGTGGAAACTTCAATTTCGCCGGCTATATATCAAAACAGTGATCAAGATAAACTGAACGTTAAGCCCACACATCAAACCGAAAAATTAAATGAGAATGTAATATCATTCGACCTGGACCAACCCAATATGTTTCACAATTATGCGGACGAAATTCCAATTGATCCGGGACTATACATTAATTTGCCTAACTGCATCAACAACGCCGATATGCCTTTCGTTGGGTTCGACCCATTCACCGCAAGCGCCATGGAACAGGAGTATGCTAGAGTATTGGCTGAAGAAGCGCACGCTAAAATGCTGACTGCCCGAAAACAGCGACCAAAGAAATTTAAGTGCCCCCATTGCAGTGTTGCCTTTTCCAACAACGGACAACTTAAAGGTCATATTAGGATACATACTGGCGAACGTCCATTCAAGTGTGACGAAAGCAATTGTGGCAAAACGTTTACTCGAAATGAAGAGCTGACTCGACACAAACGAATCCATTCTGGTGCCCGTCCCTATCCGTGCTCAAATTGTGGAAAACGATTCGGCCGACGCGATCATTTGAAGAAACACACAAAAACGCATTTTGTGCAAGAGAGGTATATGTCGCCAGCCGTGTTTTTGCCACTTTATCCTTATTTGTACGGTTATTAAGGCAATGTCATTCGTTGTTAATCAGACGATTGATCTAAATTTGATATTTAAAAAAATGGTGTCTCCTCTGACTCCTCTGAGACCTATACATCATGTCGAAAATTATAGCAATACTTATATAGGTAGAAAGATATAGTCGTATATAGAGAATAAAAACTGAACTGGAATAGAGTTGACAAATTATGAAGGAAGGATATGTGTGGATTTTTATATTGTGAGCATTTTGAAACTGGTATGGCATAAAAGTGAAATCATGTTTTTGATTGGGCTAACATTTTTGCGGGTATCACATTTCATTACGCAAACAAATCACGAAGTTCGTAGGCAGAACATATTGATCCAATCCGACAAAAAAAATGTATTTCACTTTGCTGCTTGTGTGACAGTTTTTTTTTTTTTAAATTAATTATACCATGCAAAACAGCTCTCTAGCAACCGCAAACAACGGCAGACTAATTGCTTACAAAATGAGGAGGCCAAAAATTGCAAGGCTGTTAACTTTGGGGAGGTCACGCAAATACAGATATGTGGGTGACACCTCACAGTTGATGATAAAATGACGTACAAAGTTTGCAGCCTCGTAAAATCGGACAGTGTCCGCTTGCAAATTTCATTACACTGTATCACAGACTTCCAACATAATGAAATTTACAAGCGGACACTGTCCTTGTTTTTAAACAAGGTGTATGTTGCGGGAGAGTTGCTTTGTGCCAAGTAAACTTTGTGTCGTAAGAATTCAGAAAATTTACAGTTATTTACGAGTGTCGAAAAATGATTTTTTTAAATTCGAGATGTATGTGTGAGGTGAGACTCTACTGTAACAAGAGAGTGCGTGTTTGTGAACCGAGGTTTAAACCTCACACATACACCTCCAATTTATAAAGATCATTTTTCGACTCGAGTCATTTAATGGCTTTTACACTCGCCTTTCATCGAAAATAACGGAAAACACCGAAAATTATCAATTTAATCCAAGACTAAGCACCGAACAAACACAAAATATGTCGATCACTTCAATAACACACAAAAATATTGCAGCAGCACGAAAACGATTCTTGACAGCGTTTGTTTTTGAAGAGAGAGAAGTCTTTCATTTTGCCAAGGCTGTAAACTTTGGGGAGGTCACGCAGACCGCCATTTTATTAGATACGCGGGAACACACCACGTCTGATGATTTTACATACTAAAAACATTCACCACATCATCACGGCGATGAATGTCATCACAGTAGTTGAGTTTTTGTATGAAATCCGCCTTGTTCTTGTTATCATCAAGTGTGGTGTGTAACCCGCGTGTCTGTAACTGCGTGACCTCCACAAAGTTTACAGCCTTGCATTTTGCTATGTCGCCTACAATATGATCAATTTGTATCATATACACGGCGCTTTCCAGCAATGCTGTAAACTTTGGTGAGGTCACGTAGATCGCCATTTTATTAGATACGCGGAAAGACACCACAGATTTTACAAATAAAAAAAATTTACCACATCACGCCAAGGAGAATCGGCTCAGGAGGTGAATTTTTGTATGAAATCCGCCATTTTCGTGTTAACTTGTGATGTGTCACCCGCGTATCTGTACCTACATGACCTCCCCAAAGTTTACAGCCTTGCTTTCCAGTTGCTTAATCCTTAGAGATTACAAATTTGTCAATGTGTTAGCGGGCAACATTGTGACATTTTCTAAAAATGCAAATTAGATTAAAAGTCATATTTTCGATGAAAGGCGAATTTAATTACAGAATCCTATCACCATTTCACCAGTTTTTGTTCCACTGAAGTATCTACGTTATAAATTTTATTAATTGTTACATTTGATAGGTAGTTAGTTAATATATTAAACTGGAAGTAAGAAAAACGATAAGGATCTGTCTCACTTTAATATCCGTAATTCTGGAAAATGTCAAACGGGTCAGACAAATCGATTTCGGGCATAGTTCACTTTAAACGGTGGAAGTGACTAATTCATAGCGACGCGAAAGAGACCTACCTGATTCAACTTTTTCTTTTGTTATATTATGAAACTTGACAGTAGAAGAAAAGAAAAATTTGAATTAGGTCTCCCTCGCGTCGCTATGTGTAGCTATAGAGTTAGGGAAATATCAAAAGTGAAAAGTCATAACTGATTCTATGGCAAATTGCTTTATTTTATTTAAAATTGTAATAAAGTTAATTAAATGTTACTTTTTGTAAAGTCTGCAGATGTGAGCTTAGCCCACGAACTTTAAAAGAAATTAAGCAACTTGCCTGATGCTCAATGTAACTTTCTATTTTTTTTTCTGTAAAATCGATTGTTTTCTTCTAAAATATTTTCTGTACATAACAAGACGATAGGCTCAATAGCAGACACGAACTCGAACTGTATTTTTAATTGCTGATGTTGTAATTTTTGCTGGGCGTTGGGCGTATGTATTATTTGAAAAAAGTAAAAAAATCCAACTAATTTATTTATCGTCTAGCTATCGTTCTAAGTTAAACATTCTATGAAATAACACATTTGTTACCAACAATAAATTATAATAAAGAAATTAAGTTAATCGCTTTTATGTTGTTGCTGTTCGTATGCTGCCGAAAAGATTTTTACCAATAATGTCCCTACCAATTAAACTCTCAGAAATTAGAGGGCAAAACTTGTTTTCGGAACTCTGCTACTTAACAAGGATTATAAAACAAAGTGTAAAACAAAGCAGCAGAGATTTACAAACATCCAAACAACGTCTATTTAGCAACTATTTAGTTGTAAATTGTTTGCTAGAGAGAGAGAGAGAGTATTCGTTTACATTTTAATGTTTAACGGATCAAGATTAACTGAAAGTTCAAAAAAAAATTATTCGACGTTTCGTCTAGAAATCAGGCAGGAAAATTGATAACAAAAACATGCTATTTAATGATGAGGTAAGTCACAGATAATTAAAATATGTCTTAATCACCATCATCAACATATTCAAGATAATTAGGGTATATCCCTGCTTAACTGCTAGTACCACTTTTTGAATGAGTAGGTTTTGTTGTTGAAAGAAAAAAGAAAATTATTCAACGTAGATATTTCATAATTTGTATGTAAAAGTCCAGTTCTCTGAGAGTAAACCAAAAAATTTAACTGATTTCGATGGAAATTTCTGACATTCTCTTTAAACACTATCAACGCACTTCAAGCATGAGTGGGTACTCTAAATAGGGTATTGAAACTTGACAGTGTACCACACAACTGTAAGACACTGTAAAAGTATTTTCATGTAAAATAGAGTACTTTTTGCAGCTGACCACTAAATTCACTTTTGCTTGAAGTGCGTTGACACTATACTTATTCACTTCCATTCAATTTCATTAAAATTAAAAGTTCCACTGCTGAGAATTATCCGTAAAACGTGGACGATTTGTATACAATTAGGCTTTAATGTCTCAATCGCAATACATTTTCGTAATTGTCCGATAATAGTCATGAATATTTCACTTAAAAATTCTAAAACTCACCAATGATCCCTTCGATTCAATACAATGTATAAAATCGCATAAATAACTACTCGAATAAACAATTATTATAGTTCGTTGTCAGCAATGCCGACGGGTGGTCAAAATCAGCAACAAACATTTTTCACACATCCTATTGAAAATTCTTTCAAGAATTTTAGCTTTTATAATCGATTTCATGCAGGACACTATATACCATTTAGACCATTCATAACATGTTTGAACTTTTTTTCTCTCTCTAATTTTTACCTGTTCGTTCATAAATGTTTCGACTGTATTGTCGAAGTTGTGTGTTCTGGGCGACATGCAGTCTGTACTATCGTACAAAAAAAAACACATCGGCTAGGACACTTAAGAAACTTTACCAACTATTTTAAATACGTATTCTATTTGAATAAGTAAAAATCGTGTCTGAGAACGCATGTCCAGATTTGTGGTCACATTTGCAATCAGTGAAGTGATTTTTTTAAACGAATTCTTTTAAAAGAGGTAATTGGAGGAACTGGGAATCTAAAAATTTATTAACGAAATGCAACATATCATTCAGCAACACCAGCAGTATCATCATCATCACCTCAATTATTTAACAAAATAGTTTCCTCAGTACCATTTAAACGCAGACAAAATGCAACGAACGATAACTCAAATGCCTTGAATAAATACCTCAACTCACTCAAAAGATATTTTATTTGTAAATCTCAGACTTTTTGGTTTCTCAGCACTTACACGAGTTCATGATTGTGTCTTTTTTTGTGAATTATATTTATAGAATTAGGAAATCGATTCTAACTTTCTGTTGTAAGATAGATAAAGGAAAATCGTTTTGCTGCTCTCAATGGAAGAGGCAAACGCACCCAAAAAAATGTTGTACAATAAAGGAAGGCAATCTGAACTGTGATGATGGATAGCATCTATAGAAGAAAAAAAATAGAAAGAAGAAGATAATATTCAATTGTCTTTTGTGGGAATATATTCTGTGATTGTAAGTATAATTTTGAGAAATAACAAATTTCTATCCACGTTACTATATACTACAATGAATATTGGAATTGCTATAATCAGCGATAAATTTTAATCAAAATGTTGCACATTTTTCTGTTAATATCCGTTGTCGTCAGAGAATCCCTAATACCTAACGAGACAAAGCCCTATACATATTCCTAACAAGAGACCCTACAGATACGCCTAACAAGAAAAATGACAACGGAATTAACAGTATAATGTGAACTGATAAGAAAATGTTTCATGAATTTTCTTATTTTTGAACATTGGTTTTACATGTCACCTCACAAGGATGTTTTCCCGACGAGAATTCATGACAGACTGACTTTTAGTATGCAAGAGTATAAGGGTACGAGTAAACACTGTTCACAGTATATGAACATTTACTTTTATGTACTTGGAAGGAACGAGGATATAGAAGTAACTGTTCAATACTGTAAGCAGTATTTAATTATACCCTTATATATATCTGGACCGGAGACATAAAAGTTTATGATCATATACTTAAAAACCAGTATATGCATATACTTTTTGGATCATTTTATTTTTGCTCGAGCCGAGACAGACACGAAAACTACTATTTTTAAAAACAGTTGAGTTCAGTACTAGGTTTCATAACATCGTTTTCATATGTTAAGGCTCTAATTGATGATTGTGTGAATTATTCTCGTCAATTCCGCACTGCTGGCGAATCGGTCCTTTGAGCTCCAAAATTTAAGAAAAGCAATCGTTTGTTAGCATGAAAGTATTGTTTAGAGCCTCGTAAAATCGGACAGCGTCCGCTTGCAAATTTCATTACACTGTATCACAGACTTCCAACATAATAAAATTTACAAGCGGACACTGTTCTTGTTTTTAAACAAGGTATATGTTACGGTAGAGCTGGTTTGTACCAAGTAAACTTTGTGAAGCAGAGAAATGATAAGCACGGCGCCTCACGGCCGTGAGGGGCCGCGCTTATCATTTCTCTGTTGTGAAGAGAAGAATAGTCGTAAGGATTCAGAAAATTTACAGTTATCAAAATTACGAGGATCAACAAAATTCACACGAAAACTCTATACTTTTCAACGTTTATCCAGAGTTTCGTAATGGATTTTACATGCTTTTGAAACCTAAACCAAATTTCTTGTTTTCCCTAGGTGTGTAATAAGCCACTTTCGACCCTAGGGAAAACAAAAGCAAGTAAAAATAATTTTCGATAAAGGCTTAGTAGGCTTTGAGAACAACACGTAAAATTTTTTATCAATGTTTTAAATATTTAAATCGAAACCTTAAAAAGATCCTCTGAATTCAATTGTGAAGATCCCCATCTTAGCATGGGTTCGATTACCTCGGAAACCGATTGGTAGTTGGAGAAGAATCTGAAATTGGAATTGGTTATGGGTGAGCCAGCTGCCAGAGAAAAAATTCGTTGGCGCCCGCTTATAAAACGCTGATATTAGCCAGCAAGTTCAAAATTGTGTTTTTCATTTTATTGAAATGTAAATAAAATGTGAAATAAATTGGCATTAGAAAAAGAAAATCTCAACCGTTGAAAAGTAATTTTTATTCTTTCAAAAACCAAAATCAAAACAATATTTTTTCGTCCAGTCAACGATCAACTACAACAGTGATATAGCGTAGCAGCATACCTACTTCATAATTTTTTTAATGCAGGAATATAAGAAATTCATCGGTTTTGTCCATGCGCACACGATACTATATATAACAATATGTGGCGAATTTTATGCTATCAATCTTGACTTTTTTGACATTTTATTGAATTTGAAAGTTTTATTAAAATAAATACTCGTTTGACTTAATATTGTGCAACAGACTGATGAGATACCGATCACTCATATCGTACCATGGAATTGGTAATGAATTTTGACACTTTTGATGGCAACTAGAAAAAAAAAGAGAGTTTGTGGTAAAGTAAGGAGGAGTGATTAAATTGTATCAAGAAAACAATAAAAATAAAAAAAATTGATAGAAAAATGGATTCATTCGGATCGTTGTTTGTCAGTAGGTGAATTTTTTTTTAATCAGACACACTATTTTAGTTTCCGGACGTTTATGGTGTTATCGATAAGTAATTTCAATTTGATCATTTCGTAGAAGACCTCTCCATATCGGGACGACTCTAAGAAAATTTCAAAATCATGACTTTCAGAAAATTTTTCCCCGAAATGAAACGACCCAGCCGGTTTTGATCTAATGGTAGTTTGTAGAGAATTGACAGACGATTCTAATAAAATTATCGTCGGGTCGAAAGGTCGTAGCTGTGAGTCAGGGTCAGTGCCGGACTGGCTCAAAAAAGCCCTTCGGGCGTTATATGAGGAAATTTTTCAAAAGGCCCATCGTTGCCATTTCTTCATACAAAAATCAAAAGGCCCTTCGGGAATCGCCCGAACGCCCATAGGGCCAGTCCGGCACTGGTCAGGGTGAGGCATCAAAGACCAATTTTATGGTTTTGTCAATGAGCACCCCAACCGATTTTTCATTTTATTGGCTTAAAATGAAGGCTAGCACATCCCATTTAACATACCAAAAAATTGGGAGGGGGTTTTTCAATTTTTTCAAAAAATCATAAAAACTTTCTTATGGTTGCCCAGATTCCTGAGAATTTTTAATGGAAATGTATGGAAAGTTCGACTAAAAATGGAATTAATTGCTATATACTGGTTGTCTTTGGTCTGCCGAACAATTATATGCACTAACAAGAAATTTAACATTTTTACTTTGTGAATGTGGACAACTTTCACTGATTTTTTCACCATCTTGAAGCTTTCTGGTCATGTCTAGCTCATCCATTGCTGGGTAGAGCTTCAGTTGCTACTATATCTCATAGCCTGAGACCGCACCTTTCTAAAAATACCAAACTTGTCCTATTCGCTATCTGGCTTGTATTCTGCACGATGTCAAAAATGTGGGTAAGTCGACCTACTCGAAAGATTTTTGAGACAGTTTTTTATTTCCATTTTAACCGAAATAAAGTTACAAATTATGTCAAATGAGGTGGTTATGGACTCATTACATGAAGTTTACACGCAAGGTCAATCGAACCGACAGAACAACGCACGGAGGTGGTGTGTTAATTGCTGTTCGCATCGACATTGCTCATAGACGACTACCAAATTATCAGACAACTGTGACCGAAAATGTCTCTATCGAAGTCATCATCAATAAAATACCAATTGTGCTCACTTCCGTTTACATACCGAAGTATACAAAGGATTTTTGCAACGACATTAAAAGGATAACGCCAAGCAATAAAACTTTTGTGGCAGTACAACGCAAGGCATCTGGCATGGAACTGCAAAACAAATAACAGCCGGTACGATCCTTTACAATTTACTTCATAAACCCGATTTTATTATGCACCACCCAGACACACCGACGCATTTTCCCCACTGTGGCTCTACACCGTCAACAGTTGATTTCACTTTAACAAATGCTCCTGTCATTTTCACAAATATTTACAAGATCGATGGAAAACTTCCTAGCGACCATAACCCAGTGATATATGTCATCGATGGGAGCCCGAATGAATGTTTACCAGATGCAAAGCCGAACTATAAGAATGCAAACTAGATTAAGTACAAAGAATGTATTGAGCGCCAGCTAAGCTTGAATGATCTGACTCCGTCCAATAAAGATGAAATCGACGCACAAATCACTGAGCTTATCAACATTATTCGCATGGCAGAATCAGAAGCTGTTCCCATGGAAAGAAAGAGAAAGAAGAAAGAAATATCGAAAGAAACCAAAGAACTTATCAGACTCCGAAACGACACTCAAAGGGAGTGGCAACGAAGTGACGATGCCGATCTCAAACCGATAATCAAAATATTTGTAAATGCCCAAAACAAACGCATCAAACAAATGATCCGTAACGACTTCAACAAAAAATGGGAAAAACTTTGAGATCGATTAAACCTGATGACAACAAACTATGGACGCTGTCGAAGAACATGATGAACAAAGGATCTAGTAAAATCGAAATGTTGGATGTGAATGGTGCAATAATTACGAAGGACGCCGATTTAGCGGAAGCGCTTGCCGATCAATTCGAGAAAAACCACACAATTACGATCAATTATAGAAGCAGGACGGACGATGAAGTAAATAAAGTCGTTGATACTATCAATCGCACTCACCCATCGACCTTGAGGAACCCCGAAAATCACGCTCACCCAGAACAAATTTCAAAAATAATTTCAAAATTGAAAATCCGGAAAGCTTCTGGACTGGACAAAATTCCGAATATACTACTGAAGCGACTGATTGTCGCGATTGAGTACATGACGAACATCATCAACGCCTGCGTCGATACATACTACTTCCCGAAACACTTCAAAATAGCGAAAATTACTGCCGTTCTTAAACCATCTAAAAATCCGAAATCCACTGTTAGCTACCGACCCATTTGCTTGCTAAGCTCCATAGGCAAAATCTTCGAAAGATTCCTGTACACAGCGCTAAATGATTTCGTGAACGAGAAATCCGCAATAAAACCGGAACAGTTCGAGTTTCGAGAGGGGCATTCAACCGTCCATCAAATCAAAAGGATCGTGAACATCATTAACTCAAACAAAGCCTCAAGAAGGTCCACGGGCATGGTGCTGATAGACATGGAAAAAGCCTTCGACTCAGTGTGGCATAATGGAGTCATTTTCAAGTTAAACAAAATCGGGACTCCTGTTTATCTAATCAAGCTGATTGCGTCATTTCTAAAAGATCGAACTTTCACTGTATCCGTAAATAGGAAGCAATCATCATACAAATACATTCCCGCTGGATTGGCTCAAGGCTCAGTCATATCGCCACTATTATATGCCGTGTATACCTCGGATCTAAAATTACCACAGAATTGTGAAGGAGGATATTACGCCGATGATACAGCCATTCTTTCTTCTGCGAAGCAATCCAATACGGTCATCAAAAATCTCTCAGACGCCCTCGCGAAAAACCACAAGTTCTTCGTTAGATGGAAGATTAAAATCAACTGTGAGAAGACCCAGGCAATTCTCTTCAAATTTAACGGATCGAGAAAACTCATCCCGACGACAAACCTGTACTTCAATGGAACGCCGATCAACCTAAAGACAGAAGTAACATATCTTGGAATGATAATCGACGAAAAACTTAACTTCGGCAAACACATTGAATACTGCAGAGTAAAAGCGCTAAACAGCTTCAAGGCCATCTACCCTCTACTCAGTAGGAAATCGAAATTATCGACCCGATCCAAATTCACGCTGTACAAAGTCATCATTCCTACGGTTCACCGGTATGGGGTGTGACGTCGCAAACAAACCTAAAGAAGCTGAAGGTAACACAAAACAAAGTACTGAAATGTATCCACAACGTGCAGAGGAGCTTCCCAACCAATAAACTTCTGAATATGTCCGGAATGTTGAGTTATAATTCCACCCAGTATGCTTTTGTAATACAATCAACCTCATTATTCTTTTCGCAGACAAGAATAGTTTTACTGTATCCAGCTGTAGAACCCAACTACTAACAGGTTATGGGCCCAGTATAGCTCTGAGGATCAGGAAAGAACATTCGTATTACGTAACGAGAAAATGGAACGAGAAAAATCGACCAAGCATATTCAATTCGATGGCACGAACTTCAACAACTGGAAGTTTCGAATTGAAGTCCTACTGGAAGAAAAGGATATGTCTGAGTTCATACTAACACCTTTGGAGGACTTAGTCGAAGATCTGGATATGGACGAAGAAATGAAGGTTCGATTGCAAGAGAAGAAATGCAAAAATCTTCTAGTACAATGCATTCATGATTCTCAACTGGAATATATCAAGGACAAGAAGACTGCCAAGGATATATTCGATTCATTGAAGAAAGTATTTGAGAGAACCAGCGTTGCGGGTCAGTTGCTGTTGAGGAAACAATTGCTTACGATGAAGTATACCGATGGTGAAGCGATGCAGACGCACTTTCTAAACTTCGACAAGAATGTTCGAGGTCTCAAAACAATCGGTGCCACAATGGAAGTACTTGATATAATATGCCATCTGCTGTTAACATTGCAGAAGAGTTTTGATACTCTGGTAACTGCCATAGAAACCATCGACCCGACAAATCTAACACTGGAATTTGTTAAAAGTCGAATCCTCGACGAATATGGAAAACGCTCGTATGCCGCAGGGAGTAGTAAGACGAACAATGATCCAGCAGCCATGAACTCAAGTCGATCGAAGGTCCGATGTTACAAGTGTGGCAAGTTAGGTCACTATCAAATACAATGCAGATCGCAGGAAAAGAGCAACGGCTCGAACGGCAATGGAACGAACAATTCTACCCGAAAAAGCGCCAACTTTACGAAAGATAGCAACGAAGGTTATTCATCAGAGGCGTCATCATTTTGTGCATTCGTCAACGAAGAAAATAGTGCGGCATTGATCGTCGATTCGCAGGCACAAGCTGTCCAATGCAATGAAGAGGGAGAACTGAAATTTATTATGGACTCTTGTTCAACGGACTACATCTTCTTCTTCTTCTTTTTCAGCCTGTTTATATCCACTGCTGGATGTAGGCCTCTCCAACTTCTTTCCATTTCGTACGATCCATTGCCATTTGCTGCCAGTTTGTACCTGCAATATTCTTAATTCCGTTTGTCCATCTCTCTGGTGGTCTACCTATAGCTCGTCTTTTATATGGTCGCCAGTTCATGATCTTTTTGGTCCAACGTTCGTCTGTCCTTCTTGCAATATGTCCCGCCCAGCTCCATTTCAGAGATGCTATTCTTTCCATGACATCAACGACCCTGGTTTGTTGTCGAATCCATTGATTCGTCATTCTGTCTCTGAGTGTTATTCCAAGCATACTCCGTTCCATGGCTCTTTGTGTCACTCTCAATTTATCTTCGGATGCTTTCGTTAAAGTTAACGTTTCCGCTCCATAAGTGAGCACTGGAAGGACACAAGTGTCGAAAACTTTGCGTTTCAGACTATTATTCATTCTGCTTTTGAAAATTAGTCTGAGTTTTCCGAACGCTGCCCATGCAAGACCAATCCTACGTCTTATTTCTGCAGTTTGGTTGTCCAGACCTAACTTCAGTTTATGTCCTAGATATACATAGCTGTCGACTCGTTCAATGACAGTGTCACCAATTTTGATTTCTCTATCGTCCCCGATGTTGGTCATGACTTTTGTTTTCGATAAGTTCATCTTGAGGCCAACTTTGCTCGCCTCTTCACTTAACTGTTGTAGCATAAGCTGAGCCTGACCTAGATTCGCTGCTATCGGTACAATGTCATCAGCGAAGCGGAGATTGCTCAGGTACTCTCCATTTATATTTATTCCCATTTTACTCCAGTTTAACTTCCTAAAAATACTCTGCAGAATCGCCGTGAATAATTTCGGTGAAATAGTGTCACCCTGCCTTACACCTCGGCCGATTCTGAATTTCTCCGTGCTCTTATGAAGTTTTATACATGAAGTAGCATTTTTGTACACATATCGAATTGTGTTGGAGTACCTTGAGTCTACTCTACATTCGTCTAATGCGTCCAATATCGATCATGTTTCCACTGAATCGAAAGCTTTTTCGAAGTCTATGAATAGCAAGACTATGTCGATGTTGTATTCACGACACTTCTCAATAAGCGTTCTCATCACCTGCAAATGGTCGTTTGTGCTGAAACCAGATCTGAAAGCAGCTTGTTCAACAGGTTGGTAGAAGTCGAACTTGTTAGTGTTCCTCTTCGTAATGATTTTCATAAACAACTTGTAGAGTGTTGACAATAGGCTTATGGGTCGGTAATTTTCCAGCTTTGTTATGTCTCCTTTTTTATGCAGCAATGTAATTACCGCATTTTCCCAGGCTTCTGGTACTTCTTCCCATTGGAGACATTGATTAAACAAAGCCGTGATTGTCTTTAATAATGAGTCTCCACCTAGTTTAATGGCTTCCACTGGAACACCATCTTCTCCGGGAGACTTTTTGTTTTTCATCTCGGCTACTGCAGCTTTGACTTCATCAACAGTTATGTCGGGCATATCCTCCGATCCCACGTTTCTTATTATTGGTCTATCTTCGGTTTCTTCCGTTGGGCTCTGTCTTGCTGAAGAAAACAAATTCTCATAAAATTCTGTTGCAATGTTTAATATCGCATTTCGATCCGTTTGGATCGTTCCTGTTTTGTCTCGTAATTTGAAGATTTCTTTTTTGGCGTTTGTCATTTTTCTCCGTAGGACTTTCATATTGCAGTTAGCTTCAATTATGTTTTGAGCCAATTGGACATTATATTTTCTTTCATCTGATCTCCTTGCTTTGTTGATATTTTTAGACAGGTTCCGGTATTCCACCGAATCTCGTCCTCCGTTTTTTACCAACTCTGCTCTGCTTGCGATCAGGTCTAATGTTTCTCTGCTTAGTTTTGATTCTTTCCCTTGGACGGATTTGCATTTGGATTTCATGAAACCCATTATTGTATCGACGATTTTGGTATTCAATTCGTCCAATGTTTCACATTGATTGTTGACCGTGACCGTGACCGTGACATATCAAGAGCTGGTGCCTGTGCACATAACCAGTAGAGTTTGAACGTTGAACCACTGACAGTGGGAGTTATCCACTTGGATCCCCCTTTTTACTCTCCGGTTCATAGTAAGCGTGCATTGTATGTCAAACAAGTCACGTTTACCGTGAACAGCGCTGGATCGCTACTCGAGGTATGTTGTAACTTAATCTAACAACAATCACCGTCGCTCGACAAAGTGATCGGACTAGCTACAGGTTCATTCATAGTAACAACATTCATATCAAATTACCTCATTCCTGCTCACACTTTACAAATTATCTTTTGATCTTGCCTTACCATTATCGCGTCATTCTTATTTCATTTTTACTTCACTCATCATCATTTGTAAGCTATGAATTGTGACATTTAATTGTCATAGGTTCGTCTCAAGCATAACACAATTGTAAACTTTAGTTCATCGACTTCCAGCCATGTGTCGACTTTCACTGGTCATTCTGGCCTGATTCTTGTTTTCGATGGAAAGAGTGCACCTTACGCCATTCGTGCCTAAGAGCGTCGCGGGCTCACTAAACTGTTCGTGGACCAGACTGTCGACAACGAGGGAGATGAACCCACGACCACTTTACGTTAAATACTAAAAAACATGAACATTTTCATTACATTTAACCATCCAAACCACCGTCGAATCGTAAGCTAGTACTCGGGATCCAGTTAACTTCTTTAAAACTTTAAAGTAACTCCACGAAACTAAATACCCTCAATACGAACAACACACACTCCACGGATAATAGCGGCAGAGTCAAAATGACCCAAAATTATATCGGCTAAATTTGAAGTTTTTGGACAAAATGATGTATGGACGACTTGTACATTATCAAAAATAAGGGGCACCTTCCATACATCACTTTTCGATTGGACCACAGGTACCACCCGGAACCACCTGGAACCACTTGCAAAAATCAAGCAAAATTTCGACTCTGCCGCCATTATCCGTAGAGTGTGTGTCGTTCGTATTGAGGCTATTTACACGAAACAGAAAACTTTCCAACGTTCACAACAACAACTTACTACCTCAAAAGGAAGGAAGGAGGAAATCGGGTGATGTCCAGAAATCGGGAAAGGACCAGTAATCGGGAAATGGATGGAGATCGGGAAATTACTAGAAACCGGGAAAATTCGGAAATGACTAGAAACACGGAAGCAGACTGAATTCGCGAAATCACTAAAAATGAGAAAACGACAAGAAATCTTGTAATGACCAAAAATCGGGAAACGACCAGAAACAGGGAAATGACTAGCAATCGGCAAATAACTAGAAATCGGGAAATAACCAGAAATCAGGAAATTACCAGTAAATTAAAAATGGTAAAATGATCAGTAATCTGTTCAGAACAGTTGTGTTTCACGCATAATCCTTACAGCCAACAACGTCCTTAACTGATGTAAACCACTGCATTGTCGTCCGTACAAAAAAAATAAAAAAATCAGTTTGAATTATAACGTTGATCTACAAACACCAGTCTTTCTACTCGACATCAAACGAATCATTCGTGCCCGAGTAATTCTCTAGACAATCGGAAGACAACGGAAAAACGGGTCTACAATCGAGAATTCATTGAAAAACTAGAAAACCGTAAACACACTTCGGAAAAGCTGAAATAGCGTAGCCTTCGTCAACACATACTTTTTCCTCTGCCTTTTTCCGCGTCACTCCAAAGGAACAGACTTCAAACGTCTGAACGTTTACTAGTGAACTCCATTTCGCCCGCTGCACTCGCGTCATTTTCCTAGGCCGGTACACTCCCATTCACCCGTAAGACTACATTCACAAAATCTTCTCTAGCCTTTTCAAGACCTTTTCAAGCCTTCCGGATGACATGAAGAAAAGCATCGTTCGTCAACATTATCGAAAAATTACGACGAAATGATGTCATATGCGCTCAGGAAACTTAAAGAGGAGTTATATAGGCAATGTTGCTTCTATAGACATAGACACGAACATCGAAAACGAAAAGAAAAAACGTTGGGACAACCCACGGAATATAGACTCCTTTTGTCAGGTCCTTGAGCGATAAAAGATAGCTTCGCCAGAATTTTCACATAGTTGCTGACAATGGCACGCCAAAACAAGGGAATGTTCCTTTTAAGAAATGCCTGACAGAGCACAGACCAAACTACACCGTACGTACCGAGAATCGCCTTCATTTACAAACCGTATCGTCATCAACCGGGGTCAGAGCTTTCTTCAGAGAAAATTGCGCTGCTCCGCGTTCCGGATTCATCTGAATTCAGTCCAGTACCATTCATGCGGGTCTTTCATTCACCATTGGTACATCAGTCATCCATTCTTCCCACAGAGTTAGTTAAAATAATTAAAAATTTCGGAGCAAAAAATTTTTTCGCGATTGTCCATTTTCAAGGCACACTATCAACTTTCTCGTCCTCCGTTTTTTACCAACTCTGCTCTGCTTGCGATCAGGTCTAATGTTTCTCTGCTGAGTTTTGATTCTTTCCCTTGGACGGATTTGCATTTGGATTTCATGAAACCCATTATTGTATCGACTTTGTATCGATTTTGGTATTCAATTCGTCCAATGTTTCACATTGATTGTTGACGTTATCTAATTCGGCAGTCATTTTCGTAGCAAATTCTTCATTTTGTGTGTAAAGCCGTTGTACGTCAATCCTTTCACTTTTCTGAACTAGTTGTGATCTTTGAAATCTGGTATTTAACGTGACTCGTGCACGAACCATTCGGTGATCACTACCGGTTGAAAAATTGTTTAGGACCGTAACGTTCTTAACGGTTGACTTACAGCCAGTTATGATGTAATCGATCTCATTTTTCGTTACACCATCTGCACTAGCCCAAGTCCATTTCCGTTGAGGCTTTCCGGCAAAAAATGAATTCATTGCGTACAAATTGTGTTGCTGTAGGAAGTTGAGTAGAGTATTTCCACGCTCATTTCTTTGGTCGTTGCTAAAACTACCAATAGAAACTTCGGAGTCTTCTTCTCGTTTTCCCAGCTTCGCATTGAAATCACCGATTAGATATTGGTAATGTGAAGGGTTTTCGTCCAGAGCTTTCTCGACATCTTCATAGAATCTTTCTACTTCTTCGTCATCATGGGTGGACGTGGGTGCGTAAACCTGAATTAATTTGACACTGTATCTGTTATTTATCTTCAGGCTTACGTATATCACTCGATCGGATATGCTTTTCGTGTGAATTATGCGATCCGACCACCGCTTGTTTATGAACAATCCGACACCGTGCATCAGTATCTGACTGTCACTTCCTCGGTAGAAGAATGTATGCCCTGATCAACAATAAGTCGTATTTCGGTGAAACAAGTGAAACTAAACCAATCTCCATAGCTGTTGCCAAGGATGGAGCAAAATTGTTGTCGAATGAGAAAGGTAACATTTCCGTTAAAACAGGACAGGATTCACCGAGTCGAACGATCAAAGATGTGCTGTACGTAGAAGGTCTTAAGTGTAACTTGATGTCCGTTGCACGATTGTGCGATAAAGGGTACGAGGTAACGTTTAAGAAGCATGGAGCTGTGGTATCCAAAAATGGTGAAATTGCATTTAAAGCAAAGAGGATTGGAATGCTGTACGAAGCTGCCTTCCAAGTAGATAACACCGCTTTCGCTGGCGTCGCCGATAAGTATAATCAGAATTTGTGGCACTCAAGATTGTGTCATCTAAATACGAAGGACATGAGAAAACTGATCGACAATGAAATGGTGACTGGATTAGAAAAAGTCGTCGTCGACACGAACGACAAATTCTGTGAACCGTGTGTGGGTGGCAAACAGTGCCGTCTACCATTTTTAAAGAGGAACGTTGTTCGATCAAAACGTTTGCTAGAATTGGTACACACGGACGTCTTTGGTAAAGTAACTGAGTTCGCTTGGGATGGATCAAGGTACTTCGTTTCCTTTACCGATGACTTCTCAAGAACATCCACAGTTTACTGCATCGAACGAAAAAGCGACGTTTTCGAAAGGTTCAAAGAATATGTGGCCATGGCGGAGTCTCAGCACTGTGCGAAGGTAGAGAAACTCGACTGTACGAAGATCGCCAATCTGCGTGCAGACAACGGTGGTGAATACATTTCGACCGAAATGAAGAACTACTGTAAGGAAAAGGGAATACAACTGATGCTGACCGCTCCAAGCAATCCAGAGATGAATGGTGTTGCGGAAAGACTCAATCGTACTTTAGTCGAGAGGGCACGTACAATGCTGTTGGAAAGTAAATTGCCGAAACGCTTTTGGAACGAAGCCATTCTGACTGCTAACTACATTAAAAATCGCTGCCCGACGACTGCGTATGGCGATCAGTTTAGAAACAAAACCCCGGCAGAAATATGGTTCAAGTCGAAGCCAGACCTATCACATATACGAGTCTTCGGTTCAATCTGTTACAATCACATTCCGAAAGACAATCGATCGAAATTTGAACCGAAAGCAAGCAAGTGTATCATGCTAGGATACGGTCTAACACCATCGACTTATAGACTCTGGGATATCGAAAAGAACAAGCTAGTCATTGGGCGTAAAGTTACTTTCAATGAAAAGTCAATCATCAATGAAGGAAAATCAGAGCCAAAATACATCGAGCTGGAAGAATCCGAAGAAGAAGAAATCAAAGATGTTGATGAAGACAATGATGAAACCTTGGTCGTGGAACCACCGAATGAAGACATTGATGAAACCTTAGTTGAAGAACAACCACAATCGCCGATTGCGTTACGTCGCAGCAATAGAGATCGACGACCCCCGGAACGCTATGGGGCGTCTTTTGCACATCATTCACTCAATGCTGAATCGTTCATTCAAGACGATCCAACTTCCATGTCTGAAGCAAGAGAACGAAACGATTGGACGAATTGGAGAGACGCTATCAACGCAGAGTACAAGTCACTGGTCAAAAATGGTACATGGGTTCTATGCAACCTACCTCCGGGGCGTAAACCGATCTCTTGTAAATGGACATTTAAACTAAAACACAAAGCGAATGGTGAATTAGATAAATATAAAGCACGTCTCGTTGCCAGAGGTTTCACCCAAGAAAAAGGATTCGATTTTTCAGAGACATACTCACCAACAGCAAAATTGACAACATTCAGAGTGGTGATGGCAGTGGCAAATCATTTTGGGTATTATATTGGACAGATGGACGTAAATTCGGCATTTCTCAACGGCGAGTTGAAAGAGGAAATTTATATGACTCAACCAGAAGGATTCGTAAAGGATCAAACAAAGGTTTGCAAGTTAATAAAGTCATTGTACGGACTGAAACAAGCATCGCGAGTCTGGTACCAACGGCTCGATGAATTCCTCATTCGAATTGGTTTTCGGCGGTGCGAAGCTGATCCCTGTCTCTACACAAAAGTCGATAACGGCGTCGTGCGATTCATTATGGTATTTGTGGACGATTTGCTCATTATATCAAACATCTCCGAAGTCATAACATCGATCAAACGGGCACTGGCAAAAGAATTTTAAATGACTGACATCGAGCAAGTTGAATCGTATTTGGGGATTCACATTACGCAGGATAACGAGAAAGGAGTGCTAAGTCTTAGTCAGCCACAGTACATGAAGAATCTATTAAAAAAAATTGGCATGGAAAACTGCAAACCAGCGGCAACTCCAATGGAAGTGGGCTTGAACTTACCAATTACCGATAATGCTGCCAACGATGAGAGCAGTCAACCATACCGTCAATTAATCGGTTGCCTAATCCATGCAACTCAAACTACTCGACCAGATCTATGTTGGTCAACATTTTACCTGAGTCGTTTCCAACATTGTTTCACCAGTGAACACTACAGTCATGCCAAGCGAATTTTGCGACTCCTACTCGGACTCGGATTGGGTTGGAGACAAGAACTATTCCAAGTCAACGTCTGGTTATGTTTTCAAAGTTTTTGGAAATGTCGTTAGTTGGGCATCTCAAAAACAGTCAACCGTGAGTCTATCATCAACGGAGGCCGAGTACATTGCTCTCGCTGGAGCCGTTTGCGAAGAAAAGTGGATGCGAAACTTGTTACGTGAAATGGGAATTCAATGCACTGCACCTACAGATATTTACGAAGACAATCAATCATGCATCAATGTCGCTAAGGAGCCGCGTGAGCACAAGCGAATGAAGCACATTGACGTCAAGTATAACTTCATTCGCGACACCATTGCAAGCAAAGAAATCAACGTTGTGTACACTCCATCGTCCGAACAAACCGCCGCCGACAAAAAGCCTCGGAAAAATATTGTTCGAAAAGCACCGAAAGAATTTGAACCTTGTTTGAATCCACGATACTAGGATGGAATTAAGGGGGTGTGTTGAGTTATAATTCCACCCAGTATGCTTTTGTAATACAATCAACCTCATTATACTTTTCGCTGTTCATTCTTGTTAAGTCGCTCACTAAATAAAGAAGCATTTTGCAGACAAGAATAGTTTTACTGTATCCAGCTGTAGAACCCAACTACTAACACGGAATTGACTCCATGGTCAACATGCTACAGAAACAGGCGGAAAATTTCTTCGAGAAGTGTGAAGTATCGAATTTTGACCTGATCAGGAGGTTAGTGCTGTGATATTCTTTTCTTTTTCTTCTATTCTTTTGTTAAAATGTTTCCTTTCTATTTTTTTTGTTTGTTTTATTTTCTATGAAAAATTGATAAATGTACCCTTAAAGAGATTGTATTTTTCACGAATTATTTGAATAAAGGCTGACGATTATTTATTAAAAAAAAACTCGAAGCACTTTTGCTTGAAGTGCGTTGGTTGCACACAAAAATGTTGCGAAAGTGAACAAATTTGTTTTTGTATGAAACATTTGTCAATAATTCAGTCCCTGGTAGTCAAAGTCACTAATTTACTTAATATTTGTATTGCTTCGATTGAGACCAAATTTTTGAAATAATGATATTTCAACGAAAAATGAAACGTTTAACTGTTTACATTTACAATAGTCTAATACAAGACCAAAAATGCTAATTTCGGCGTATCACTGATATATCACATGGTCCCGCCAAGCAAAACAACAATTAAAACAAACGAAAAAGCTATTGGCACAAAGTGCCAACAGTCACACTATAATGAAGAGACTATTGGCACACAATGCCAATAGTCACATTATAATACTGTAGCCACAGTATTATAATGTGACTATTGGCACAAAGTGCCATTAGTCTTAACCTAAAACAAAAGTCATTTTTCCAAACTTAAGTTCGAAGTTGATTATTATATGTGGGTACTTCGTCAATTTTTGCATAGGTACAATAATGTTCAATATATCACATAATTTTGATGTTGATGAAAATTGATGTTGATGTAGTATAAATCCTCAACTTTCTGTAGAAAAAAGCTGTTTCGAAACTGAAGCACAAATGTAACAGATGTTATTATTCGTTAACATTTCATCACAATAAAATTGCATCGCTCTAATTTTTTGTGTGAATCAAATTCATTGCTGTGATGTTGTGTGGCTAATTACCAGTGCCAACTTATTTCACCAGTAAATAGAAACGATAGATAGATAAGAATGAAGTACTGAAGAAAGAATGTGCTTAACTCTACAGGCCATCCGAGGGTGTCTGTACTTCAGATGACAGGCAAGAAGTTTTTTCTCTGTACGAAAGGAAAGCGAATTGATTTTAGGAATGGTTCCAGTCACTACCGCGAAAATCAGCGATGACACTGCAAGTAACTCGGTCTTTTGAGCTCCAAATTTAAAAATAAATCAAACATCATTTGTTAACAAATCGAGATATTCAATCAAATTTTTTTGCGACAATATGTTCTTATGAAGGGAGACTTGCCGACAGCGTCAATCAGTGATAATACTAAGAAATATTGCTCCAATCCACGCTCTATATCACTTCTCATTTAACCTAAAAATGAATTTTTACGCAGTGCAGTACGAAAAGCAAACGTTTGTTATCTAATCTTCTAATGTGTTGAATTGATTATATATCATTGATTAAGTATTGTTGATTAATGGCTATAAATAAGTTAACAGTTCGCCATCGATAACGCAACAGTGAGGTTCACGTAAATCGAAATACGAATCCGCAAAGTTTCAATTACAATCGACTTCAAAATGATGGTACAAAAATCGTAATTGCTGCACAAATTCGTTATAAATTTAATTGTCGAAAAGAATGGTTAAAAAAACGCAGTGGATTTTACTGTTCACAACGTTTGTGATCTCGATATGTTCATTAATTTTCGTACTAGTGGCATTTTCTGTAGATAAATGGGTAAGTTGTAAACGTAAGTGCATTTTAATCATTTTTTGTTGTTGGTATAATCACCTATTAAAATCAACTGTGTATATAATTGAGAACTCTTTTTTATCTTATCACCTTCAATTTATTGGAAAGTCAAAAATTTTGTTTCAACTCGAAAAATGTAAATACTTACGCGAATTATGACGAAAACAATGAATCATTGTAAAATTCTGATGAACAACGGAAGTAAGATCGTTATTGTGAGTTTTTTTTATATATATCCTCAACTAAATTAATATTTTATTCTAGATACAAGCTGAGGCTAAGAGCAGCGAGGCAATTTATGAAAACAGTCAGATTCACTATGGCTTATTTTCGGGGTACCTGACCCGATTTATCTTCGCTACCTCACCAACTTACCATAAGTTAACAAGTAGTTTATTTGTGTTGCCGATTAAAAATCGATCCATTTACCCATTAAATTTACAGTTACTTGTCTTTACGAGGAAAATGCATGCATTTACAGTTGTCAAACGTCTAAAGACCTTCGTGAAGATGAATTAAGGCGTCTTTTAGCTGGAACTGGATTATATTCATGTCCGACTGTCCCTCGAAATTTCGAAATTAAAACCGAAACGGCAAGCTATTACACACCAACAAATGACAGTCTTTGTATGCTGACCGTATCCAGTTAAAGATTCCAAATAATTTTCTTTTTTTTTTCTGATAACCAGCTCTAACGTTACAACGCCAAAATGAGCTCAATGTTGCAGATGAAGTTATCGATCCGGGTCTATGGTTAACCACAATCATTTTCTTGTCGGTGGCAGCTATGTTCTCATTAATTTCAGCTGTTATGGCTTTAGTTAATATCGTATTCAATCCGGTTGAGCCTGTTTTAAGGTAAATGTCAAACGTAATAGTAGATAACATACTTGTGCGGAAAATCGTTGTTTGGAAGAGTGTGGAGTTTGTATGCTGAGCCGAAGGCGAAGTATACAACCACACGAGTCAAAACAACGATTATCCGCACAATTACATCTAAGAACCAGCCACTGACGAGATTTTTAAATGAATCACATTCCACACACATTCCACTGATTGAGGTGGCTGTCAAAACAATTTGGCTGAATACTTTAGTGTGATTTATATAAAATTCAAATTAATCCATGGTCCCCGGACATGTGTGTGTAAATGTGTAGTCGGACATATATTGCTTTTTCATTCCTTAATTTTTTTATGAATGAGAGAACAGTAGGTGTCTGACTACTTATACATGTCTGGGCACTGGTTCGACTACCCTACCTTTCCATCAATGAAAAAAATATAGAAAATTACTAGCTTTAAATGCTTAATTGATCAATTGTATTAATTTTCCTAGTGTTTTCGGTCTATACATTTGGAATGGAGTTGCATCTGGATGTACATTGATGACCATAATTTTGTGGGGGGCTTTATTCGGAAGTTCCTTAACTCAAAATATTGCAGTCACCGATACCTTAGCATCCGAATTTACATACAGCTCAGATGGCTTGGCCCGGTTAGGCTTTTGTTACTGGTAATTATTTATTCTTAATCATTGCGCTTTGAATTAACTGAAACATACGTTTGGTGTAGGCTACTCTTGATACCGATGGTATTTCATGCATCAAATATTGGGGTACTGTACTGGCGTAAGCGAATAATCGAAGCAGAACCTCCACCACCGACTATAACTGTTGACAAATCCGATCTAACTATTATGTTGTATTAAAGTTTCGTTAAATAAGAGGTACACGTGACAAAACACCAATTTCTATTTGAATTTTAAATAGTAAAAACGGGAGGCAAGATCAGAATAAAATTTTGTTTTTTGCGGGGATGGGTCAACAATTCAATATAATAGCGAGAGCGAGACGTTATTTATTCGTGGCCCCAAAAAATATTGTTGGAAATATTACAGCCGTTGTCAATGAAATTTAGACATCCCAACAAAAATCTCTTCGAGAAAAGTGTGACGCAGTCTTTGAAGTACAATTTCTAAAATGAATGATATCGCTAGAGTTGACGCTTTCAGCTTCGTTACGCAAAAATTAAATTTTACACCTAATTAGTTCAAACAAGCTGGCTTAGTTTTATCTCATCATCTTCCAAATAATTTTACCAAATTTTTTTTACTGGAAACAACAAAAATTTGACCAAAAAAATCTGCGTCGCAAAGTGGCAGATGTTCAGGAACAGACCTGCAAGAAAATTTATCTGCCACATGCGACGCAGATTTTATTGGTAAAATTTTTGTTGTTTCCAGTCAAATTTTTTTTGGTAAAAATTATTTGGCAGATGATGAGATAAAACTAAGCCAGCTTGTTTGAACTAAACTCTCTATCTCTCATAAGCCAAAAAATGTTACTCCTTTCATCCTACGCTCGAGTAGCTCAAAATTTGGTCACTCTGACCAATTTTTCTAATTATTTTTTTGTTCGATTCGTGTGGCGAATACCTTTTATTTGATGGGTCACACGCCCCTGTATGTTTCAATACAGCTGAGCTACAGCCGAAAACGCGTTCCCGACCTTCAAAAACCACACTCAGAAGCGACTTCGAGGCCAATAAAACAAAATTCTGATTTTTCCTGGGGTAATGGCGTATAAAATTTTCATTTATGCCCACCCTGAGGCTCCTGCAAAATTTCATGGAGATTGGCTGACTAGTTTCCGAGATCGACCGTCGATAGATAGATAGACAGATAGATAGAAACATACAGAGTAAGTTGAAACATTTTGATTGTTTGGAAAAAGTCAATTTGGTGTATTTTGTATGAAAATGACAGATTTCAAAACGATGTATCTCCGGCAATTTTAAACCTATAGTCGAGTGATAGCTCGTTTTGCTCGTATTTGAAGCGAGAATATGATAGAATAGGTTTTGTGGTGATATAGACCAAAGGGTAGAAACTTAAATTTTCGGCTATACATAGTTGCCACTCTCAAAAAAATTTCTTCGTCCTTTTTTTTGGGGTTAGACTGCGTCAAGTCCTCCGCTATCGCTCCGGACATGATGCATTTTCTTCAGCTTGTCCACTCATACAAACGAAAGTGTTTAACGTATTCATACTGGTGAAACGCACGCTCATGGCAGTGGTAAAACCGTTCAATAAAGATGTATGAGACACGCCTCAACAAAAAATGTCCCAGCAAGACAGTACGCAGTGCCGGACTGGCTCAAAAAAGCCCTTCGGGCGTTGTATGAAGAAATTTTTCATAAGACCCTTCGTTGCCATTTCTTCAAACAAAAATTAAAAGGCCCTTCTTATATATTAAGTTATCGTATGTGTCTGTTTTGCGATCTGAAGAGGAATTTGACAACACATGCCGTTGAAGAGAACAAAGAACTTGTTGGAGCTGTCAAAACACTTGCACAAATTCCTTTGTAAATAGTTTTGACAGCTCTCACAAGTTCTTTGTTCAAAACAATTTTCCTTCGAAACATTTCCTTCTTCAGGTGTGTGCATACGTTACTTATGTTCCATCTTGTAAAAGAGAGCATAAGTTGCTTATGTTCCGTCTAGTAAATGGGAGCATAGCCGAAACCGTTCGGTAATGTTTGAATGAAAGTGTTATACTTTGTGAACTAACTGATAGAAGAGCCATCTAGCACTGAGTTTGTAAAGTATAACACTTTCATTCAAACATTACCGAACGGTTTCGGAACCATAGGTTTTTTATGTTACATGGCAAAAGCTACTTATGTTTCATTCTGTAAATGGGAACATAAACTTAATTTGATTTGATTTATTTTATTTCACGTAATGAAACTACAATCTTTCTTTATCCCAACAAAAATCTCTTCGAGAAAAGTGTGACGCAGTCTTTGAAGTACAATTTCTAAAATGAATGATATCGCTAGAGTTGACGCTTTCAGCTTCGTTACGCAAAAATTAAATTTTACACCCAATTTTAGTTCAAACAAGCTGGCTTAGTTTTTCTCATCATCTGCCAAATAATTTTTACCAAGAAAAAATTTGACTGGAAACAACCAAAATTTTACCAAAAAAATCTGCGTCGCATGTGGCAGATAAATTTTCTTGCTGGTCTGTTCCTGAACATTTGCCACTTTGCGACGCACATTTTTTTGGTAAAATTTTGGTTGTTTCCAGTCAAATTTTTTTTCGGAAAAATTTAATTGGCAGATGATTAGAAAAACTAAGCCAGCTTGTTTGAACTAAAATTGGGTGTAAAATTTAATTTTTGCGTAACGAAGCTGAAAGCGTCAACTCTAGCGATATCATTCATTTTAGAAATTGTACTTCAAAGACTGCGTCACACTTTTCTCGAAGAGATTTTTGTTGGGATATCAGTCGTTTTAGAAGTTTTAGAACACTGCTTTTTATAACAGTTTATTACAAAAATTCGGAAATTTGGCAAAATTTGAAATTCGAAAATTTGACGAAAATCAAAAATTTGACGAAATTTGAAAATTTGACGAAAATGGAAAATTTGGCGAAAATCGAAAATTTGACGAAATTCGAAATTTTGACGAAATTCGAAATTTTGACGAAATTCGAAAATTTGACGAAATTGGAAAATTTGACGAAATTGGAAAATTCGACGAAATTGGAAAATTCGACGAAATTCGAAAATTTGACGAAATTCGAAAATTTGACGAAATTCGAAAATTTGACGAAAATCGAAAATTTGACGAAAATCGAAAATTTGACGAAAATCGAAAATTTGACGAAAATCGAAAATTTGACGAAAATCGAAAATTTGACGAAAATCGAAAATTTGACGAAATTTGAAATTTGACGAAATTTGAAATTTGACGAAAATCGAAAATTTGACGAAATTCGAAAATTTGACGAAGAAAGTAATTCTCTATCTGCCACCATTCAAGAAATATCTCCAAAATCCCAATTTACCCACCCATTTCCAACTTTCGACATTTTTCACATGGCACATTTCGCCTAGATGTGGAACACACTTTAAATTTGCCGCGTTATTACATTCAGTCATATGTCAACGTACTACGAACATCGTCATAGATTCATACTAGATTTTCTGACATTTGACAATTCGACCAGCAAAATCTAAATCAAATAGTTGACCGACGTTGTTTAAGCCGTTAAAAATAATAAAAATAGCAAATAAAACAATCGGTGAAAATGGTGAGTACACTTATAATAATAAAACAAATTTATGTTCTACAAATTCAACGCTAGATAACGAATATCTCGCGATTTTCCTCTTCAATTTCGGTAACATAACAAATTGAGGTTAGAAACCGTTTGAACGGATTGAACATATAAACGAAAAATTTGCTGGTAAATTCCGTAACAAATATTGAAAATAGTGTGCACGTCAAGCTTTTCCTCAATTACAGTATTTGTGAACGGACCAAGCCAAATTTCTTAGTAAAATTGACAATACAAAAAATTGATCGCGTTTGTTCCATTGCAGCCTTTGACGAACGCAGAAAGAAGAAAAAAATATGTCGAAAAATTGAAGGCAAACGGTGAATACGAATCGTTCAAACAAAAAAAGGCTGCTAGTGAGAAGGCGAGACGCGATAGGCTGAAAATTGGATTGGACAAGCTTCCGAAAGCCGAACGTGAGAAGGTGAAACGAGTAAATCGAACTTACATGCGAAAGAAGGTTGCTGAATATCGACAACGAAAAAAAGGTTTGCCGGTTGAGAAAACTGGTACATCGTCGAATGCATCGAATTTATCGGAAGGTCAATCGGAAGCTGGGTACAAAACGACGAGTGCTCTGCACAAGGCCGTTGCAAAGTTAAAACGAGCACTACCGTCAACGAGCGGTAAGAAGAAAGAGGCAGTTTCAAAACTTCTGCTGACATTCGATGAGAATGATCAAAGCGACATTGCAAGACGAGTAAGCGGAGTCAAGACGCGACCCACAAGAGCGCTTAGCTCTGGCATAACCGATTCAGTAATATCATTCTACGAGAGGGATGACGTTAGCCGAATGTCACCCAACATGCGAGATTGCCGGAAATTTGTTGATCCGAAGACTGGTGTCAAGGAAGAAAAGCAAATTCGTTATCTGATGTACAAGCTGAGTGATGTCTATGATATGTTTGTACGACATTTTCAAAACGGTAAGACCTCATATCTTCTTTCCACATACAAAACCAATGTCCCCGAAAAATTTACAACATATTTAACGATTCGTAAGCCAACAAATATTTCGTAAATGATTCATGGCACACCTTACCAGTGCTATGTTCATGGTTTTCATACCATTACAATGTTCCCACGTATAGATGATTTTTGACTTTAGATATTCTTCCATCGACTTCTCAAATTTGTAAGCTGATTTTGCTTTGTCTTTCGATTTATTATAGGTGATGATACGATGGAAGTACCTTTAAAATTGACAAAATTCACCGAACTCCGACCAAATCACGTAAAATTGGTTAACCAAACGCCGCTTGAAACCTGTTTTTGTATTCACCACTCAAATTTCATTATGTGTTGTCAAGCACTGAATCGTTATTTGCCAGAGTTTCCCCAAAATGGTCCTGAACTTGAACGTTTGCTCATTTGCGACAAACCGAAGAAAAACTGCTGGCTACGTTCCTGTTCGGTGTGTTCCGACTCTCAGATTCGAAAATTAATTGAAGACATCGTCAAACGTTCAGGAGTCAGATTGAAAAGTCAAGCGAAGTGGACGCAGTGGCGGAAAAATGACGAAACAAATCGGTTCCAAAAATACGTAATACCGGGAAAATTGAGTGATCTACAAAGCTACTTTATGAATATTATGCCCGAATTCCTTAAGCACACATACACGAAACGAAGTCAGGCAGCAACGTTCGAGAAAGACACTCAAGAAGTCCGAAAATCAAAAGGAAGGATTGCTCTTATCCAGATTGATTTTGCCGAATGCTTCAACTGCGAAGCCCAAGAGGAGGTGCAATCGGCGCATTGGAACCAAGCCACCGTGTGATAACTATTTTGCTCTTCGTTTTTAATTTTAAAATTCAGACGCACACAGCGCTATTGAAGTAGTGAATCTATTAGCCCATTGTTGGCTTGAAAATACAAAGTCAACTGACAAAAAATCATTTTAGCTTTTAAAATTTGGCTGGACAATTCAGAAATTGAATCTAAATTTTTAATATTTCTCCATTTTTGAATGTTGCGTGTGTGCCACTGATGAATTTTCATGAATTTTTTTAAAACAAAAATTCATGAAAATTTAGATCAAGAAAATTCGTAAATATCGGAACTAATTTTCAACTGAAAATTTTCAAATATTTTCGAACTTCTCGTTGTAGTGTGTGTTTGTGTATTTATTTGTGTGTACATTTGTATTTTTAATATTTCTCCATTTTTTGAATGTTGCGTGTGTGCCACTGATGAATTTTCATGAATTTTTTTAAAACAAAAATTCATGAAAATTTAGATCAAGAAAATTCGTAAATATCGGAACTAATTTTCAACTGAAAATTTTCAAATATTTTCGAACTTCTCGTTGTAGTGTGTGTTTGTGTATTTATTTGTGTGTACATTTGTATTTTTAATATTTCTCCATTTTTTGAATGTTGCGTGTGTGCCACTGATGAATTTTCATGAATTTTTTTAAAACAAAAATTCATGAAAATTTAGATCAAGAAAATTCGTAAATATCGGAACTAATTTTCAACTGAAAATTTTCAAATATTTTCGAACTTCTCGTTGTAGTGTGTGTTTGTGTATTTATTTGTGTGTACATTTGTATTTTTAATATTTCTCCATTTTTTGAATGTTGCGTGTGTGCCACTGATGAATTTTCATGAATTTTTTTAAAACAAAAATTCATGAAAATTTAGATCAAGAAAATTCGTAAATATCGGAACTAATTTTCAACTGAAAATTTTCAAATATTTTCGAACTTCTCGTTGTAGTGTGTGTTTGTGTATTTATTTGTGTGTACATTTGTATTTTTAATATTTCTCCATTTTTTGAATGTTGCGTGTGTGCCACTGATGAATTTTCATGATTTTTTTTTAAACAAAAATTCATGAAAATTTAGATCAAGAAAATTCGTAAATATCTGAACTCATTTTCAACTGATAATTTTCAAATATTTTCGAACTTCTCGTTGTAGTGTGTGTTTGTGTATTTATTTGTGTGTGCATTTGTATGTGTGATCAGCTTTTAACCAAAATTTTCTTTCATCTCTTTAGGTCAGTTTGTTTACTTCTTGTTTGAAGTTTGGAATGAATACTTTGCCCCAAGTAATTTGTTCAGATGATTCATCGCATACGAAGTTTGAAATTGCGATTTATTTATTTAAAGTTTTATCGAAACTCCCATCAAAGACAAAAGTCTTAAAAATCTGGAGCGACGGCCCCACCAGTCAATTTAAAAATAAATTTACTGGTGCGCTCATTCAGCTTCTCGAAAAAAAATTTAAAATTACAATTTTTTGGAATTTTTTTGCCACGTCCCATGGAAAGGGATGTGTTGATGGTTTGGGCGCTGTCGTTAAGAATAGAGTAAGACGACTTGTGAAATCGCGACGAGTGACCGTTAATAGTGCCAGCGATTTCGTCGACGCCTTCAATCTTGAAAATTCAGTAATTGCTGTCATCAACCTGAACGTATCTGAGGCCACCAAAATTCGTCGTGAATTAAAGCTTGACGAAGTATTTAATTCCGCTCAATCAGTACCTCATATATTCAGCTATCATCAATTACAAGTGGCTTCAAATAAAGTAATCGGCTCTTGTACCTCTGAGGAAGGCTACACCGTCAACGTTAAGTAGTTTTATCATTTTGATTTGTTTGTTCTGATTTATTTACATTTTTTAAATTCTTTGTTGGACTCTTTGTATTAATTATTTTGTATTCATTTCTCCGTTGCTTTTCTTTCTTCTTTATTTCATATCTCTTTATGTTTTAGTTTTTGATAGAATTTGTACGAAGTTTCTAATTTTTTTTATTTTCAAATACTTGACTAATTTGTAATGTAGAGTGTCCACAATGGCTGTGAACTGTTTTTTTTAAATAAACAATGAAAATAGTTGTAGATCAAGAATTGTAATCTCTTGACTTTCGTCATATTTGTAGACAAATTGATTTTTTGTAATAAAAACTAAATTGAATCCAACATTCGTCTTTCTTGAATCATTCATTTCATAAGGCTCGGAACAGGTCAGGTAGGCCTGAAACCTAAACTGAATAACCATGAAACCATGGGACGAAAACCACGGTTTTAGTTAAATCTGAAACAGGTCTGGTCAGGTCATGTTTAATTTGGAATATACCATTTCAGATCAAGCCTAGAGTCTCATAGCACACGTCCCAAACCAATGTTTTAACGAATAGTAATGCAAAATCACTTTCTGATTCTGGAAAATAACGGTAAGGCGTTAACTATAACGGTAGCATATAGCACGCTATACGTAAAGTGCAACGAATCACTTGTTCTATGAATCATAAAGTCATTTTGCATTTTTATTATTGCCGATGACATGAAGTTATCGAGGAATCTAACACACAGTGCTAAAAGAACGCACTTTTAAACTACGTAAAATGTGAACTCGCACACGCAAGTTTATTGATGTATTTTGGCCATGTCATCGACTTAATGACTCCTTTTACAAAATTTTGGTATCGAAAAATCGTGTGCGAGTACACCTTTTACGTAGTTGAAAAATATGTTGTTTTAGCACCGTGTGCCAAATTACCACACGCCGACATCAATTGCAACCTTAGTTGCCATTTGCGATTATCAATATCATCCATATATCTAACATCAAACTGAACCATACACATAATTAGACATAATTTCATTAACTGATTTATTTCGAATTTGAATTTTGCCCGCAACGTTTGGTACGTCTGGTACACTCACCATTCTTAGATAGAAAGTGTAATAGATTTTGTAATGATGGTAGCATTTTACGTAGTTTTGGTATGTAAAATGGAAACAAAGATTATCTCACGCAATACAATTAATTTCGAACGCTTTTATGTGTGGGAGTGATTAATCAATTTTAGTAAACAAATTGCACTAAAAAAAATTTCGGATACCGCGTCTTTTTCTAATAAATTTCGACTTTTAAGTTGTGATTCCGCAAAGTGTTAAATGGAAAACGGCGACATATTTACAATATTTTCTGTTATTTTGTATGAGTCAAGGGCTTTTTATTTTTATATTTTCAATGTTTATTGTTTCAATAATGTGAAAACGAACAGCGTTTCATATATACATCCCCGAATAATTGTGAAAATGTTGAAAAGCAAGGACACCTCTCAATAAGTCTCAAATGAAATGTGCCATATGCCCCTCTGTTCTACTCGTAAAACTCTGAGACTTTGCCGAAGAAAGTAACTCTCTATCTGTCACCACTCAAGAAATACCTCTAAAAACATAATTGACCCACCCATTTCCAACTTTCGACATTTTTCACATATGCCCCTCTGTTCTACTCGTAAAACTCTGAGACTTTGCCGAAGAAAGTAATTCTCTATCTCTCATAACCCAAAAAATATTAGTCCTTTCATCCTACGCTCGAGTAGCTCAAAATTTGGTCACTCTAATCACTCTAGCTCAAACGAATCTGCCCCGATTTTTTTAATTATTTTTTTGTTCGAATCGTGTTACGAATACCTTTCATTTGATGGCTCGCACGCCTCTGTAGGTTTCAATACAGCTAAGCTACAGCCGAAAACGCGTTCCCGACCCTCGAAAACCACACTCAGAAACCACTTCGAGGCCAATAAAACAAAATTCTGGTTTTTCCTGGGGTAATGGCGTATCACATATTCATTTTTATGCCCACCCTGAGACTCCTGCAAAATTTCATGGAGATTGGCTGACTGGTTTCCGAGATCGACCGTCGATAGATAGATAGATAGATAGATATATAGAAACATACAGAGTAAGTTGAAAGATTTTGATTGTTTGGGAACAGTCAATTTGGTATATTTTGTATGAAAAGTGACCAATTTCAAAACGATGTATCTCCGGCAATTTTAAACCTACTTAGTCGAGTGATAGCTCGTTTTGCTCGTATTTGAAGCGAGAATATGATAGATTATGTTTTGTGGTGATAAAAACCAAAGGGTAGAAACTGAAATGTTCGACTATACATAGTTGCCGCGTCTCAAAAAAATTTCTTTGTTCTTTTTTTGGGGGTTAGACTGCGTCAAGTCCTCCGCTATCGCTCCGGACATGATATTATAAAGATGATTCTTAAATAATGACACTCCCACTGTGAGTACTTCCTACGGGGCTAAAAAGTCTTGAAATTTTGTAGCCGCATAATAAAAGATTAATTTAGATAGACCATAATAGGCTTATGCTACAACAGTTAAGTGAAGAGGCGAGCAAAGTTGGCCTCAAGATGAACTTATCGAAAACAAAAGTCATGACCAACATCGGGGACGATAGAGAAATCAAAATTGGTGACACTGTCATTGAACGAGTCGACAGCTATGTATATCTAGGACATAAACTGAAGTTAGGTCTGGACAACCAAACTGCAGAAATAAGACGTAGGATTGGTCTTGCATGGGCAGCGTTCGGAAAACTCAGACTAATTTTCAAAAGCAAAATGAATAATAGTCTGAAACGCAAAGTTTTCGACACTTGTGTCCTTCCAGTGCTCACTTATGGAGCGGAAACGTTAACTTTAACAAAAGCATCCGAAGATAAATTGAGAGTGACACAAAGAGCCATGGAACGGAGTATGCTTGGAATAACACTCAGAGACAGAATGACGAATCAATGGATTCGACAACAAACCAGGGTCGTTGATGTCATGGAAAGAATAGCATCTCTGAAATGGAGCTGGGCGGGACATATTGCAAGAAGGACAGACGAACGTTGGACCAAAAAGATCATGAACTGGCGACCATATAAAAGACGAGCTATAGGTAGACCACCAGAGAGATGGACAAACGGAATTAAGAATATTGCAGGTACAAACTGGCAGCAAATGGCAATGGATCGTACGAAATGGAAAGAAGTTGGAGAGGCCTACATCCAGCAGTGGATAGAAACAGGCTGAAAAAGAAGATAATAGGCTAACAGCGTCAAGGAAATATAAACCACATTCTGATAGCCAAATTTCAATCTAAATCATTGTAAAACATGTTCAAATAATAAGAAACGTTGGCCAAAAAATGTGATACAATCGGGCCTCTCTCTCATTGATCGTGAATTATTCTTCCTCTCGTTGATCATGCACGGTGTATCGTTGCAAGGTCGAAAGGAAATGTGTTGCCTCTCGTCGCAATCATAAATAATATAAGCCGGCAAATACACCAGAACACAAATCTGACAATGCTTATAATTGACGTATCAATACATTGAGCATGTATGTGTTTTGACATCCTTAACTTCGATCCGAACAAGCATCCATTGTACATATTAGCAATGAAAGTATACTCTACAGGTATGGTCTAATGTCAAAATTTGTATAGATAACACAGATAAAAACATATACCTAGATCTAAATCTTTTTGGGATTAACAGTACGCGACCGAATCTTTTTTAGAAAATAAATTTAATCCCTTCAGTGATTACTTGAACTTATCCTCAAATGAGTAATACCTAGAGGAATTACGTTTAAATCTTTTATGCCCTGACTTTTGACACTTGTTTACTATGCGTTGAAATGAAAATCTCATTTTAATATGATCGCACTGTTATTTGTAGTGCTATAAAAAGTATAATTCGAACCCATTCTACTTTTACTTTAGAATTGTTTTTTAATAAAAAACATTTTTTTAGTATATGGTTAGACTATAGTTTTTTAGGTGTTTTTATCTGAACATCTGATGAGAAGAAGTTTTTTTTGTGAATCTGGAATGAGAAATGTTTTTATTAAACAGAATTTTTTTTTTAAATTTACCTGACGAGATTTGGTTCCGACACCTCCTGCACTCCAGTCGACGATCGTCAGTTGAACCGAAGATCGTCAGTTCATTTTCATTTTTATATTCTTCTGTAGTTTTTTTACCATTTTTATTTATAAATTATTCAACAATTTAAATTCAAAAATGTTTATTGTCCCATAGTAATATGAATTAGTTGAGCGCTAAAATTGGGTTTCTTTCCATCAATTTTGAATTTCTCTATATCTATGCTATATTTGTGATGCCTACCACAGATAAAAACATATACCTAGATCTAAATCTTTTTGGGATTAACAGTACGCGACCGAATCTTTTTTAGAATTTAAATTTAATCCCCTCAGGGATGACTTGAACTTATCCCCAAATGAGTAATCCCTAGAGGAATTAAAATTTAATCTTTTAGGTCCTGACGTTTGACACTTGTTTACTAGTTTACTCATTTTAATATGATCTAAATGTTATTTGTAATGCAATAAAAAAAATTATTCTAACCCTTCCTACTTTTACTTCAGAAAAAAAAAATTAAAAAAACGATTTTTACGGATATTATGATATTATAGTTTTTATCTAAACGTCTGATATGAGAAGAAGCTTTATTGTGAATCTGGAATGAGAAATGTTTTTATTAAACAGAAATTATTATTTTTTTATTTACCTGACGAGATTTGATCTTGGGACCTCCTGCACTGCAGTCTACGATCTTACCACTGCTGCAATTTGTTCTTAATCCCAACGTGGCTTATTGAGAACCGTTGTTTCAATGAAACTAATTCCTCGTGGGATTAAAATTCAAATTGCCAAATGACAAGATGACACTTCAAACCTCAATATTTTTTCATGATTTTCATTTTTATATTCTTCTGAAGTTTTCTTACCATTTTTTATAAGAACAATTTAAATTCAAAAATGTCTGGTTTCCCGTGGTAATGGGGATCGTTCGCCTTCCTGCCAATTTCGATCTAGAATTTCTCTATATCTATACTACCTTTGTAATGTTTACATTTTTTTTATTGATTAAACCCTAAATTTGTATCAAAGCATGAATAAAGACACGATCTAAGATAAATTATAGATGTAGAACAATACTCAGACTAAAAATAAATTTACATTTTTCCGTTCGCAAATTCTTCTGACGAAATCTAAGTTTCCTACTATTAAAATGCTATTTGCAAAAAATGTAAGAAACTTAACATGCAAAAATCTGTAGCTGTGGAAAAAACCATTCAAATTTCAAATCTGTTAATGCGCCGGTTAATTAAACGCATCCTTTACTATCTGACAGATTGAAATTTTCAACTGTCTCGAAATACTAAAAAGCAGAGAGACATAAGCATAACCATTACGTTTCTTTGAAACAAAACTATTTGCTAACCCCACTTGCTTTCGAGACTTTAGGTTGCATGGGTCCGGAAACGAAGAAATTTATTGATAAATTGGGCTCTTTAATGAAAAAGGCAACGGGTGAGGTAAAATCAAAAGAATACCTTCTGCAAAGAATTTCCATCGCAATTCAACGTGGTAACGCTGCTTGTATTTTGGGAACATTAGGGAAGAAGAAGATCGATGATATTTATTTACTGTAGTTTTTAATTTTTGAGAAAAGATCGATGTTTTACCGGCTGCGCCATAATTGTGAGCAGTCTTTTTTGTCGCATTTAAAATAAATATCTAAAAACTGTGCATTTCATTTTTGAACAAACTGTAATCCCGAAAAAATTACTTTTTCAAAGAAATCCCCTCGGACCTAAAAATTCTAATCCCATATTTTTGTCTGTGTGTGATTTATTGATTTCTGGTTGATTTCTCACATGACCGCATCTAGAACTGTGCGCCGGTCTCAGCCGATGAGGTCGGCTGCTAATTTGACGCCGGTAGCTATCGGCGGCCGGCTATGTCAAAAAATAAGTCGGCGGCGGCGTCAGCGGCTAAATCGATATAACTGAATAAAAGATCCAAAAGTTTTCAAAAACTCGATTTATTGAAGGTAGTCGATAGAAATTTCAAACAAAGTGACGTAATTTGTAGAGGAAGGCTGCTTTTTGTTGGATATATTAGTGATGTAGAAGGGAATGTTTAGACCTAAATTGAATTCAGTTTCGAACCTGAACGTGACCTGTTTGGAGATTTCACAGCGGATAAGTTCACTGATATCGGCACGTATAAAATATTTTTTTTTTACGATTTTTTTACTAAAGTCATAGTTGTTATGTATTAAAATCTTAAATTTAAAAATTTGTTTGCATTGCTTAGCAAAAGGCACGCCATTCTACTAATCCAGCAATGAAAAAATTTGTTTTGCTACTAGTCATCGGATTAGACAGTGTTCTTTTTGCCAACATTGAAAGTGTCGACATTTCCTTAGCATAGTTCTTCTAAAAAATCGGATATTGTCGACCTTTACATTACCAGCAAGTGATAGTAAATAGTGAATCTCACGGTCGCCTTCATTTTCTGATCTACGTCTGTCTGGCGTGTTGAAGACTTGAATGTTTTTCGACCATTTCTTCAACAAACTTTGATGAGGATTTCAGCCGATACAGCCGCCGACCAAACGTCGACCTAAAATCGGCTGGCGTGGCCGGCGCGGCCGGCCGGCGCACAGTTCTAACCGCATCTTGTTCGTAAATCGTATTCGAACCAAATTAATACAAAAGCGTGATTTCAAGCAATCAAATTATAGTCGGAAAATTCTTAGCAACAGTGTCATCGTTCAATCCCCAGTATTATTGTTTAGTCCTATGTTTAATCCCGGAAGAAATTACATTTTTGTCAATTTTTAGCGAATATTAAAAATCTAATCCCGAAAGAATTACGTTTTAAAAGCAATCCCCTCTGAACTAAAAATTGTAATCCCATATTTATATCTGTGAATTAGGAAATAGCGATTTCATGTAAACAAACTCACCTCATCGCTATAGGTTTCTTCCAAGGCCGTTGAAAATGTCAATCGTCATCCACAGAGAAGCCAACACAACCTCATTTTGAAGTTTTCACGAACAAATTTGTTTAAGTTGCGGTTATGTTTGCTTCTGTGGATGACGGTCGGTTGTTTTCGGTCTGTCAAAATTCGTTTTTACTGTACGATGGAAGAAACCTATTTCCTCCGGTTTTTATGGACAGATCATACCTGGTTTGTACTTTCATGGCATACTACAACGATGCATACTTCTATGCATGTATGTACAATACAAAAATAATTTGCGATGACAATGATCCGTTCTGGGAATTGGCTCAGCAAATCGAATGGCCATATTATAAATAGGAAATGAGTCTTGAAATAATGTTATTGAGCACAACACTCGATTTACATCATCTTTGATGATCGGATAACACACAAATACGCACAATTGAACTTGAAATTTACTTAAAATGTTGACACAACAATATGTGAGTATGATTACAACACGTCCAGTCAGCGTGAAGGTCTGTACTGTGCTTATGTTCCATGTTGTAAAAGGGAGCATAAGGACAATTGACTATTCACATGTGAGTGCGAATAGTCATTTCGTATAAAAATGTTGAAAATCAAAGTAATCTTGCATTCAATCTAGCAAGTGTTTCATCAATCTAAATTTGCTTCATCTGTTTTGAGTTCTTTTGACTGAGTTTCACTTCTTTTTTCATCATATCTTGAATTCCAAGGAATTCAAACAAAATGCAAATTTAGCGTTTTTTGTTACTTCAATTTGTTTCAATGAGTTTATGCTTATTATTTTTGTGAAGTTGTTGTCGTTAGTTTCACTAAACATTTTGGTATGCGATTGCACTGCTAGTGGTCAATTTTGTGATATATACAGTGAATGTAAGTGTAAAAATAGTATAGTCGTGTTAAAAATGTCCGTTGGAAAAAACGGCATTATCCAGTAGCTCGTAAATTTTCTTAAGAGAAATAGTGGCGTAAAATAATTCGTAAAAAAAAGTTTTTATAAAGAATTACCTCTGCTACACAATAGCATTTTAAAATTGAGCCACAAATGAACATTTCATATCTTCATTGAAAAGAATTAGAAATTTTTTTAAATTTATAGCTTTAACGGGTGACTTTCGATTATTATTCCCTTGACTGAAAGTCAGGGTCTTACAACAGAAAATACGATATACCGAAAAATGTGGGTAACAAAAAGGTTCACTGTGATTGAAAATGTATGAAATGCTATGAAAAACGTTAAATGTGGGTAACTGTTTTTCGTTGAGGGCACGATAACTTGAGTAATTCTCAACCAATTTGGATGATTCTTTTTTTTTAAATACGTGGAATTAAAATCCCGAGTTCGAAGATGGGCTATGTAGGACTAAGGATCTGGAAGCTATCCGAGAAAAACGGGATTTTATACTGTTGATCATAGCCTCAATTAAAAAAGATTGCTTTGATGAAATTTGATTTTGTTTGGTAGTGTGGGTAAATCATATAAGTTTGTTTTCGATGTGCATGAAACTAGTAGGATGAATAATTTCATTATTATTGACATCTTGATAGTTGACTATCAAATTTGATGTAAATGTAAGAAATTTTAATTAAAAAAGTTAAATTTTTGCAGGCAATATAGGATGAATTATTCTCAACTAATTGCTGAAGATTTTTTTAAACTCATGGAATTAAATGAATCAAAGAGAATATTGTAAAAATTTTACGAGTGTGAAGTTTGCGGCCAGAGCGAAGCGAGGGCCGTAATTCACACGAGTCGTGATATTTTATTCACGATTGAAGGTTTTGTGAATGGGAAATAGAGGGATTATTTTTTCTCGGTCTACCAATAAATTTCTCCTTTTACAAATATTTTAAATCCCTTTACCATTATATCGTCGAAATTGATACCAATTTACCGAAAGTATTGGTAAGATGAGTTATTTTTAACGATGAACCAAAAGCTAATAAAGTTCATTTATTACCATGTCACCATGTGAAGGTGTATTAAGTACCGGGGGACTTCCTTTTTTGTACAAAAGTGTAAGAGATGAACATCTATCGCTTTTTTTATTTTGTAAAAAAAATCTCTGTCTACATTCACAAAACATTACTTCGCATCAACTCTGATGTAACAAAAAGGCAATCAAACAGAATAATAAACAGTCCATACGAGTGGGAAGTTTACGGCCAGAGCGATAGTGCCGTAATCTACACGAGTCACATTTTATTTATGATTTTCGGTTGATTGAAAATCTTGAAAATTGAAAATTTCTAAGAAAATTGAGAACTCAAAAAGTTGGCCAAAAATCATTCCACCTTACGCTCGATGGTTTCCAAAGAATTTTGTTTTGTCATATTTTACTGTCATTTGCCTGGAGCCATTAATATAGTAATATATGTATTAAATTTGACAAGTCTTTATGAATACAGTTGAAAAAATAATCTGGAATCAGTGATGCTTCTGAAGCTTAACAATAAAAAATGAAAATGCAATGAAATTGATCAAAAATACATTTAGAAAAGTGTCAGTCAAGGGACCTGACCCGCCCAAAAGGTGGGACCTAGTTTTATATTTTTGCAAAAAGAAGAATTCGAAATATGAAGAGAATGATAACTTCGAGCATAAATGAACAATAAGGCTATGTCCCATCCAATAAAAGGAAGAAATTAAAATGTTGAGTTTTTATGTGGTCAGATATTACGGCTGTTTATTATAAAAGCATGTTTGTTCAATTTATCTTTAAACTGTCAATTTGCTCAGAAATTTTAGAAAAAAAGATTATTTGAAAAAATCTTCATGGGTGGTATATAATTTCAATGATGACATAGTAATGTTAAATCTATTGAACGCAACCACAGAGAGAAAATAGAAACGAGTACACCACATCGATCAATAAATATTTTTTGGATGGACATAAAAATTTGAGAGACAATGACAAACATGTTCATATTCCGAGTGTGCCCTTTTTGGTTAGGCTTCTAAAATCACAATTTGGATTAGAGTGGGCTTCGAAATAAAATCGTCCCGTTCCCACGTAAGAATATTTCTGGTGCAAGGCTCCTGACATTTTCTATATATTAATGGTGTGAGCTAACCATAATAATATTGTTACAAAATTACAAAAATCTAGACTATGTTTGTCTTATTGCACCATCAATCATTCGACATCTTTGTCATTTCAGATAAATATTTATTTATTTATTGTTACCAAAACGAAATCATTTCCGATATTTTACCTCCTGAAAGTTATTGTAAAGTCTTACAATAAATACAAAAGTTCATCCTCACTTCAAGCTGAGATCTACTGAAGTTACCATTCAATGGTTATAATGAAAACTACTTCCGTATAATGCAAGTACAAAAAGATCATTTTCATGGACAATTTGTATGACTTTTGTTGCATCAAATTATTTCTATATATTTTAGCTGTTTACATAGTATACATTATAAACATTTGCTCCACACCAAAACTGGGCTCATTGTGCGTAATTCTATTTTGTCATGTAATGCAATCAAAACATTAATAGTATATTTCAACATAACCCAATACGCACAAGGTGTGTACGTACACCGAGGGCAAAGCCACAGTCAGAAACAGCGCAGACCACCCAAAGAGCGCATCGAATCTAATGGGAAGTTGGTTGACGAGGTATGTACAGGTAGAGTTTTGTTACTATGATAAGGTCATAACATAAAAGTGAAAGTTTAACCTGTCACATACGGCTATTCATCTAACGACGACTAAAATATTTACAAACTCTGTGTAATATGATCCTTTATATAGTAAAACGCATGTTAAAAAAATTTAAGTACAAGATTTGAAATCGACAAATTGAAAATATTTTGATCGATTGAAGTAATAGATCCGATAATAATACTGGTCATATGTCTGCCGTCTGTAACAGATTAATATAGCCTCGCCAATGCAAAGCGGGCCTTCGGCTCTCGTCGCAACTTCTTGTTCTCGGTAGTGACCGTTTTCCCATAGTAGATGACAATGAGCTATTGTTCATTGTGCAAATGTAGCAGAGACAAGTTTACGCTTCTTTCACCTACGTTCAGAGAAATGATAAGCACAGCGCCTCACGGCTGGGAGAAATGATAAGAACGGCGCCTCACGGCTGGGAGAAATGATAAGCACGGTGCCTCACGGCTGGGATAGAACACGCCTGACGGATTTTTTCTGAAAAATTTGAAGACGATGCGACCAGAACGTCAATAATATTGTCAAGCTATAAATGACGTTAACGAAAACAAGATATATTGTTACTGAAACCAAACTGTCAAAATTTTACATACAAATGTTAAAATAGTTTGACAGTTCAACCGTTCTATGAAAAAAGCAGTCAGGCGTGTTCTATCCCAGCCGTGAGGGGCCGCGCTTATCATTTCTCTGTCTACGTCAAACAAACTGTCCAATGTTGTTGTATTTGGTTTAAGTAGTTCTTGTTAACAGTATGTCTTGTTCCTAGAGCGCTCCACAGTGCATCATCAATCCGATGAACTTATTCAATTTTGGAATTCTTGCGATTCTCGCAAAAATAGCATTGTTATTTCTTGATAAATATCTAATTTCGACTCAATTCGTCTACTCGATCCTCTCTTCTTGAACGTATTCCTACTACCACTACTTCTAACAACATCCTTAATTTGAATAATGATGTCGTTCCTGTAAATATCTGATGATGGATTCCAAATGTTGGATGAGAATTCTAATCTCGATCTAACATAGGCCATGTACAATATTCCATTTGAAAAATGCTTGTTGCAACAGACGTGCTACGATACTTCAAATTCATTTATTCACCGCCAAATATTATCAGCTGAATACAATACAGTACAGAGTTAAACATAGCTAACGCCGACCCGTACGAAACACCTATTCGTATCAAAAGCCTTTAATGTGAAACTCTTCATTTCTCTTACTTCATTTTCTTCTCTGCTGAAAAACTATTCTCCCTTTAAAATCACTTACATTATCCCCTCTTTGCCTTGTTATCATATACAACTAAATTGCCGGAGGCAATATAGACAGCCCCGTACGAAGTCAAATTTCATAAATTCCTATTAAACAGCTATATACCGCTATATTTAACTATATTTCACTATAAATAAACATTTCACAGATAAATATATGCTATTATATAGCTCTATATGCCTGTATATAGCTCAATATAGCTGTATATAGGTATATAAAGATGTCCATATATGGAATCCCTGAAACCCCACACACATAACAAATTATTTCCATGTTAACAGAAACTCTCTAAGTACCATTTTTCCCAAGATATATCACTTTTAATAAAATCCAATATGGCCGCCGGCAGCCATTTTGTTAGGAGACCGGAAATTTTACCGACGCTTTACATTCGTTAATACCTTTCAAACAAAAAAAAATCATGAAATTCGGTCAAAATTTACTCGAGATATTGACAAAATACTCCACGTTCACTGTACAGCCGAGTAGCCATATAAGAGCTCACTCCAAGAGACCTAGCTCACGCTCAGGAGAACATAATTTCATAAACTTTTTTTTCCCCTGATTGGTACGGTCAATACCTATCTAATAAAGCTAAAACAGACGACATATGTTCAAATGTGGCCGACCTACAAGCTAAAACTGCTTGCCGCCCTGTGCCTGTTTCACACCCAAGGGGTCATCAGATTTCCATAAACTTTTTTTTTGTCGATCGGTATTGTAAATACCTTTTATTTGACGTATCACTGACAAGTGTAGTGCTTAAATGTCTGGAGATATCGTCGAAAAACACTTAGGCACTTATTGGGCCCCAGCTCCGGAGAGGTCGATCCGAAATCACCCATCTTCGAACTTAGCCTGTCTTTTGACATTACCAAACGAGGAAAAAAAGAATTTTAGAAATCGGATGTGTTTTACTCAAGTTAGAGAACTGACAGACAGACAGACAGACAGACAGACAGACAGACAGACAGACAGACAAACAGACAAACAGACAAACAGACAGACAGACAGACAGACAGACAGACAAACAGACAGACAGACGGACATTTTTTTTTCTCACTGATTTGGCATCTCTAGACAACCACAATAGGTTTCCCCTTACTCAGGGAGTCCAATTCGACGTGTTACAAACGTATGCGTAAACCTATAAGACCCCAGTACTTCGTATGGGTCTAACCAGTACTTCGTACGGGTCTAAAAATTCAAGTGTCAATTCGCCAATTGGTCAGCCAAATTTTAAATTTTTGAAACAAGCTATCTTCGATATTATTGAGTTATAGCTCATTCGGTTCGTCGTTCAATTCTAGCGAACGGGTGTCTCCCATTTAAAAAAAAATAAAATCCATTTTGAGTGTAATGTGTCTAAGTGTCATGTGATGTCAGAAGGTGGTCAAAACATTTTTTAGCATTGTGGTGATTCCACAATATGCATTCATCAAAGATTGCCATTGAATTGATTTGCATCATGTTGCCTTTGCATTCCCTTTACATACAGAGTTCATTCGAAGTACAATTCATTCCATTCCCGGCTTCGGCCGAAGACACATCTAGTGTTTTATTGTAGATAGACATACAATCTCTCTCTACAGCATTAACTTGAGGAAGGAGCAACACAAAAAGTTGAAACTTTGTAGTATTGTTGGCCTATCCACAGCCGACAGTTTGAGCCCACTCTGACTTCCGCACTCACCACCCATGGCCAGCCATCAGTCAAAGTATGGTTGGCTTGTTGTGAACGGCATAGTGAACGGACGTGTTTATACGTCGCTCTCTGAAAGTGTTTCTTTTGTGCTTCTTTGTGTAAATAGATTTGTGATTTTGTCTAATTTTGTGCTGCTTTTTGATGATTTCGATGTTTTTTTGGCTAATTATGTGTGGTCAAATAGTGAAATAATTTAAAATTTATTGACAAAATCAAAATCGTTTGCTCGTGAACCACTTTTTCTTTGATCAATATATACGGCTTGTACAATTCTATTGTTCTCTTTTGTTAACGGACATGTGCTTATGAACAGCGATGATTTTGTTTGGATTTACAATGAAATTTCTGGTACAACTGTTGTACAATCGTTCGAAAGAACTCTTCGCCGTATGGCTCTATGTCGGGACTCTTAATGAACCTGATTCTAATGATCCACGGATCTCTTGCCTGATGGCTCATGATATTATTGAATGTGTAAACTATCTAATTGTTATTTACAGCTGTAGCGGTACTTGGACTTCTTTTGAGCAAAACTAAGTTAAAATTCATATTGAACAGTGAATTTGTTTTGTAAGGAAAATTTCCATTAGAAATGCAGTATGATATTTTTATCAAACGGTACAAACGGTACAGGCTTCTGTATACGCTTTGTACCAAAGCCAGTACAATGGGCCCAAACGGAGGCCCCCGTGCGTGCTCTATGCTAGTAGAGCGGCTTACTTTAATTAAAAAAAAAGGTCAACTTTCAAATAGTACTGCACCTCTGCAACATCATTGTTCTGATGGGCCGACTACATATTATGTTATCTGACCTCAGTCACCATCACATACCAAAATATTACCTCAGAAGCTTTGTGTTGCAGGATTTGCGGACCATTTGGAAAAAAATTGACCATTACAGCTGGAATAAAGGAGTACATTTGAACCAAATTCTCGTCCAAAATAGTTTTTTTTGTTAGTAACGTGTCTGGGGGACAATTCTAGCCCATAACAGATCGATTCCGAGGGACTCTTTATGAAAAAACGCTATTTTTATACATTTTATATTTTATTCATTTTATACATCTTTGACTGTAGGGAAATGATGTACCGATGATGCAGAGTACAAATTGGAGAGGTTTTGCGATCATGGGCATTTCGAATATTTCACCTACGGCATAGTATAGATCGGTCAAGAACCCTTAAAAGAGTAAGAAGTTTCATATCTCCGAACTTAGTCCAAGTCCAAAATTTAGAACCCGCCTCCTGTAGAAGAAAGGACCCGCCTCTTTTCAATTTAAGTTCATAATGTTAACGTTAAAGGTGTGTCTAATTTAAGTGAAATAGCCGTGTCTTTAAAACAGGCAGTCCATTTTAATAAAATAAAATATTTCTTACCGATTCTGGACTGTCCAACTTTTTTCGCGAGTCTTATTTCTGGACTGTCCAACTTTTTCTTCGACTCTTATTTCTGGACAGTCCAATTTTTTTCTTACAAATCAATTCTGGACTGTCCATATTTTTTCGCGAGTCTTATTTCTGGACAGTCCAATTTTCTACTTACGAATCAATTCTGGACAGTCCAACTTTTTTGCGAGTCTTATTTCTGGACTTCCAACTTTTTTTGTGAGTCTTATTTCTGGAAAGTCCAATTTTCTTCTTACGAATCAATTCTGGACTGTCCAACTTTTTTTGCGAGTCTTATTTCTGGACTGTCCAACATTTTCTTCGACTCTTATTTCTGGACAGTCCAATTTTCTACTTACGAATCAATAAAAGGTTGAATTCCCTAGGTTTGGAACAAAACGCCTTTACGTTAAATTTCGTAAAAGGATGAATTCCCTAGGAACGAGCTAACGCCTTCACACAGACTAATTATTAGACGATGCGAGAGAAAAAAAATTAACTCCTAAGTTACCGACACCGTTCCGGCGCCCGGCTCGCATTGCGGCCCTCCGCTTCGCTACGGGGCAATGGGCCGGATCGCTCGGCGTGTTAAAACACTTTTTATGTACAATTAAAATTGGTATTGGTTGGACAGTCCAGAATTGATTCGTAAGAAAAAAATTGGACAAGAGTCGATGAAAAAGTTGGACAGTCCAGAAATAAGACTCGCGAAAAAAGTTGGACAGTCCAGAATTGATTCGTAAGTAGAAAATTGGACTGTCCAGAAATAAGACTCGCGAAAAAAGTTGGACAGTCCAGAATTGATTCGTAAGTAGAAAATTGGACTGTCCAGAAATAAGAGTCGAAGAAAAAGTTGGACAGTCCAGAAATAAGACTCGCGAAAAAAGTTGGACAGTTCAGAATTGATTCGTAAGAAGAAAATTGGACTGTCCAGAAATAAGACTCGCGAAAAAAGTTGGACAGTTCAGAATTGATTCGTAAGTAGAAAATTGGACCGTCCATAAATAAGAGTCGAAGAAAAAGTTGGACAGTCCAGAAATAAGACTAGCGAAAAAAGTTAGACAGTCCAGAATTGATTCGTAAGTAGAAAATTGGACTGTCCAGAAATAAGAGTCGAAGAAAAAGTTGGACAGTCCAGAAATAAGACTCGCGAAAAAAGTTGGACAGTCCAGAAATAAGACTCGCGAAAAAAGTTGGACAGTCCAGAATTGATTCGTAAGTAGAAAATTGGACTGTCCAGAAATAAGAGTCGAAGAAAAAGTTGGACAGTCCAGAAATAAGACTCGCGAAAAAAGTTGGACAGTTCAGAATTGATTCGTAAGAAGAAAATTGGACTGTCCAGAAATAAGACTCGCGAAAAAAGTTGGACAGTTCAGAATTGATTCGTAAGTAGAAAATTGGACCGTCCAGAAATAAGAGTCGAAGAAAAAGTTGGACAGTCCAGAAATAAGACTCGCGAAAAAAGTTGGACAGTCCAGAAATAAGACTCGCGAAAAAAGTTGGACTGTCCAGAAATAAGACTCGCGAAAAAAGTTGGACAGTCCAGAATCGGTATAAAATATTTTATTTTATTAAAATGGACTGCCCGTTTTAAAGACACGCCTATTTCACTTAAATTAGACACACCTTTAAAATGGCAAATTTCTCTTTATTTAAATATGCGAAGAAAAATCTTGCTCACAATGATGCAGCCCGTAAAAAAACGATCTTTTCAAAAATCAAAGGTTACAAAACATAAAAATTATCTACTCTATCCGGTCCCAAAGTCCCCAAAATACACGCAGCGTTGCCTCTTTGTATCGCAATTGAAATTTTCTGCAATAAATAATCCATTGATCGCGGTTCCCCTGAAGTGGCCTTTATAATTTTTCCTAATTTCTCAATGAATTTCTTTGTTTCAGGTCCCATACAGCCTAAAGTCTCGAAAGCTAGAGGAGTAAACAAATAATTTTCTTTTAAACTCTTATAATGATTGTGTTTAAATCTTTCTGCGTTGTCCGCAATCGACCGCTGTTTCTTGCTAGATTCATTAATGTATGAAGGCGCCAATGTATCTCTTATGGTTACATCCCAAATAAGAGATTTCCCATGACTCCATGGAATCAGGGTCATTCCATCAGGTCTTTTACCATCATCTCTAGACATACCTGGCGGTTGTAACATGGTTGGAAATCCTGCTGAAGAAAATGCATGAGAAAAAACTTTGTTGACTTCATCATGCGCAGCAATTTTTTTAATTTTCATTTTGCATGATAAGCCGTGTAAGCCATCCTTTTGAACTATTCCACCACAAACACACTTATGTTCCTCGCATTAACCAGAACCTAAACGAAGACCAACAGCAATTCTAGCAGAGTTGTTATCCAATAGCAAACCCAATAGCTCGATGGAACTATTTGCAACCACTTTGAAGATTCTTAGGTTGATGATGCAAGTAGTCTTGCACGAGCAACAGGTTCGCTGGAGTCAAACATCTCATCGAATTTACTCTTAATCATCGGCAGATCCCAATTCTGTTGCTTCTTCTTCTTCTCGTCACCTTCTGCAACAAAATCTCGAGGTATTTCCTCAATTAATTCCAAAACACTAGTTTCGATCACCTGAAAACTAAACTTTCTCAATATCTCACTCGACAGTTCTAAAGTAGAATAAACAGACGACAGATAAGCTGGCATCGCAATATCCTCAACTTTCCTAACACCTATACCTCCAAAGCTTAAAGGAAGAGAAGCCTGGTCCCAAGAAAAATCAGACATCTTCACATTCGCAATGGCTTCGAGAGTTGAACGGAAAATCTCGTCAACAGCTCTCAAGCGATCACCTAACAAACACGCCTTCGAGGAACGCAACAAATAATTAAACCTACAACTACCGAGAGACTTCCTAAAAACACACAAAGCAGGATGAACATCCATCAAAGTTAAACGATCACACATCAACTTGATAGATTCAACTTTTGTTGAAAACATCCTTTCTAAACCTAACTCAAAAACAGGCGAGCCCAACATCTCCAACGAAGACTCATCAACCCGCTTAATCCCTGGTAACAATGACGAAATCTCAGAGTACATATGAGCCGCTTCACCTTCACTAGCACTCACAAAAAAGACTTCACACTTCTTAGCATTCAAAGGCAACCCTGACAAATCACAAAATTCTAAAATCTTCCTAATATCCCCCAATACTACAGAAAGCACGTCACCAATACTACCATCATCTAAATACCAACCATTCAACCTTGCATCTAATGAATGCGTCATCTTCATAATACCTATGCAGAAACCGGGAGGTCCCAAAGGATCTCCTTGTTGAAACCCTCTCCTTGAAAGCAGAGTTTCATCAAGAAAATAAAGATTAGAAAAATGTCTATAAGACTGTTGCATTAACGCCAACAACTCAGGACAAACGTCTCTAACCTCACCTAGCATGAACTTCCTAAACAACATATTGAAAGCATTACCGAAATCGAACTTAACCAAGGCCATCGGCTTGTCATGCTGAACTGTACAAAACCGACGAACTGCATGAACCAACGCTTCTGCACCTCCCGGAACACCAAACCCAAACTGAACAGGCTTTACCTTCTTAACTAAACTATCTCTGACATTACAACAAGCCACCTATCCTGCCAAACGTCTCCAAACTATCCCTACTGCAATTGGCCTAACATCGTCTTCACCTTTCATAAGGGCAGTCAACGAAGCCCCGAAAAATATCTTACACACGTCCTGTTGAACCTTCCCACGCTTAATAACATCCGTCAAAGAAGCTATTGCCTTCAACAACCGATTCCCAAAATCACCACAAGTAAAAGAAACTAAATCCTTTAAATGTCGGGGCCTCAAACCACCTATTCTTCCTGAAGAACTCAACGGGAAGCTTCTAATAGCACCCAAAACATCCTTAACATCAGTAGCCTGCAAATTACTATCTAACTTTACCTCCTCAAAAACCTCACCATTATCATCCGGATGCTTGCCCTTTAACTTAGTCACAGTCTCTTTTGACTGAGGCGCTACTGACTCACTCGAGCACAAAACTCTAACAGCTCCTTTAACATCTCCCTCACCAACCTTCCTAGTCGCAACCTTCACAACAACACTGTCCCTATCAACAACCTTACTAACAACAAATGGAACACTAGCGTCATTCAAAACATCCGTCAACGCCTTGACAACATCGACATAGTTCCTAAAAACACCCAGATTATGCCTGATCACATTAATACCACCTTTGCCCTTCGACCTATTATTCAGCAAGCAACCTCATCTATGATTCTACATCATTTCTCTTCACTAACCTTTCAACCACCGCAGTTAACTCTTGACAAACCGCAATCCTTACAGATTTCTGAATAATTCTCGTCAAAGGAACTGAAAGCCTACACCTATTAAGAAGAACTCCAAAGTCTTCCAAACACTCTGATGAACCTACTTTTCCCGACGAACCCGAAAAACCGTCAACACCTACTGACGGATTAACAACATCACTAACGCCCTTATGTCTAGCCATATGCACTTTCAGACCACGAGCATTCTTAACTAAGAAACCACAAGCACTACAAACTACCCTATCAGAAACAACTTCTTCAGAAGAAAAATCTAAAGCAGAGATTGCAACTTTCCCCTTACACTTTCTATCTAACCGACCTTTAACGTTAACATTATGAACTTAAATTGAAAAGAGGCGGGTCTTTTCTTCTACAGGAGGCGGGTTCTAAATTTTGGACTTGGACTATCTTCGGACATGTAGAAGTTTCGCAAGTCCTTGTGTATACTTCCAAAACAACTGATATCGTTGTAGGTGACGCATTGTGCGCTTTTCAATTGGTCGAAAAATTGCCGAATCGACTCTCAAACTAAAATTTATAAAAATCTCGATTCAATCATTTTTTCACTTTCTCCGTCACTTTTGAAAAAAATACAAAACAAAAAATAAACGAGCCGTCAGAACAGTCGGAGCGTTTGCTGCGACTGAGCCCCGTACAGACCCGTACATCTATTGCGTACGTGACCCTAGTTCGTCCGTCGCCCTACTCTTACCGTAAACCTACTGCGCCCGTAAACGTCGGTAAAGTAAAATTCTTATGAAATGTGTACGTCTTAAAAATTGCGCATAGCGCAATTACGAAGCCCCGTACGACGTTCCTTTTAAATGTAACACAAATTTCGAATTGACCTAAAATTTTAATTTATTGAGTATAAATACACATAGGGCCATAGGGCCTAGTATCGGCCTCAGTCCGAGGATCCAAATTTAATTTTTTTTTCAACTACATTCTATTCGGTGTTCGATTACCTTCCAAATGAAACAAAAAATACGAAAAACGGATGAAATTTGCTCGAGTTATATGTAAAATACACATAGGGCCCTAGTAGCGAACTTAGTCCAAGGACCTAAACTTAATTTTTTTTTCAACAACATTCTATTCGGTGTTCGATTATCTTTCAAATGAAACAAAAATTACGAAAAAACGGATGAAATTTACTCGAGTTGTATGTAAAATACGCATAGGGCCCTAGTAGCGGCCTTAGTCCGAGGACCCAAATTTAATTTTTTTTACAACAACATTCTATTCGGCCTTTGATTACCTTCCAAATGACACAAAAATTACGAAAAACGAATGAAATTTACTCGAGTTCAGTGTAAAATACACATAGGGCCCTAGTAGTGGCCTTAGTCCAAGGACCCAAATTTAATTTTTTTTCAACAACATTCTATTCGGCCTTTGATTACCTTCCAAATGAAACAAAAATTACGAAAAACGAATGAAATTTACTCGAGTTCAATGTAAAATACACATAGGGCCCTAGTAGCGGCCTTAGTCCGAGGACCCAAATTTAATTTTTTTTTCAACAACATTCTATTCGGCTTTTGATTACCTTCCAAATGACAAAATTCCAAACTCCAAACTCCAAAATTACGAAAAACGAATGAAATTTACTTGAGTTCTATGTAAAATACACATAGGGCCCTAGTAGCTTTTCACTTCTAAGGCCCTAACTCACGGTCCACTCACCCGATTTAAAAAAACTTTTTTTTCCTGGATTGGTATTGACAATACCTATCATTTGCCGTGTCATTTACATTTCCTTCGTTTATTTTGCCATAAATATCACCAAAAGACCTTAAATCACTTAGGTGGCCCTAACTCACGAAGGGCCGACCCGAATATGCCCATCTTCGAACTTAGCCTCACTATTTTGACTATCTTCCAGGGAAAAAAAAAATTTTTGAAATCGGATTTGATTTACTCAAGATATCGGCGTGACGGACAGACGGACAGACGGCCCAAATTTTTATTGCGGATTCGTTATCTATGAACATAGGCAAACACTTTGCCCTTACCGTCTGCTTCGAATTCCATCAATTACACACGGCATCGTAATCCTATAAGCCCCTTCGTACTTCGTACGGGGCTAAAAACTTCATTCCAATCACACAATTGTTCGTCATCTACCTCAGTCTCTTCCTTCAGTTTGAACTGCAATTTCATAAATATTTAACACACAACTGAACTGATTGCAGTGATACGATAGTTTCTTGCGTTAGTTTTTCCTCCCTTTATTCTTGTAAACGGGCACGACTTTTGAGACCTTCAAATTTCAGTCAGGTTTGACCTAACCATAACCACACAATTAATTTATGAAAAATTAAATAAATAGATCAAGCGAATTTTCAAAATATAATCTCTTCTCTAACTAAAACAAGCTAATTTATTTGAAAATGTAACGCGTAAGTGACAGATGCAAAATTTTTCTTTTATCCTAATGTCAAAGAACAAAAGAAAAATTTCGAATTCCGTTGTTGTGTGTAGGCACACTAACTTCACCGAAGTCGAATAGGTTGTGATTCGATGGGGATCAAGCAAATTTTTAAAGAATTATCTCTTCTCTAACTAAAACAAGCTAATTTATTTGAAAATGTGACTTCGACAATAAGTTGTGATTCTATATAAAGTTATTAGAACAGTTCTAGCATAATAATCACTGATAAGAAACAAATAGCATGGCCTGCAAAAAAAATCTCAAAGATACAGTACCATTGTATTAATCTACTATTCTTATTTATTGAAGCATCAAAAATCAATTCATGTACGAGTTGTAAAATGCTGGGGTATTACCAACCGCATATTCACACATGAATAACAACATCATATTTACTAAACGGAATCGCATACAGTTTAAAGCGTATTTCCAGTTGTATGATTTTTATTTTAGAGACATACTGCACAAGGAAAATGCCATCTTGTTCTCACATCAATAAATTAATTCAACTTTTAGCTCAACCCTAACCATGCCTCACATTTGCCTTTGCCAGCACCCTTATATATAAATTATATTTACATTGCAACATGCAAGTATCATAAAATTGTGACATGTATTTGGTTAAGTATTATTGGTTAAAACGATTTCATAAAAACGCGGATGAATTACGCAAACAGGGGTTTTTCTTCATATAGATATTCGCCCTGCACAAAAAAAGAAATCGCATTATAAATGAAAATGTATTGCTGTTAGTTGGAAAAGATTTGTTTCTTTGATTTAGTAATACGCCAGAAATACGCTTAAGAGCGCTCACACTTTGGCAATTTTCTAGCCTACATTTGTGCGCAAAAATATTCGTTTTTTGATGAATTCTCTAAACCAAAATCTTTTTTTGAAAAAGTAAAACCATTAAAGCATGCAAAAATGTGTTACTTTTAAGGAAAAAATTGGTTTGTGGTCTATAACTTAACCCACTTGGAGAAACCTTTGCAAAACACATAAATTTACACATTTGCAAAGTTTTCTCCAAGTGGGTTAAGTTATCGACCACAAACCAATTTTTTCCTTAAAAGTAACACATTTTTGCATGCTTTAATGGTTTTCTTCTTCTTTCTTCTTTTTCAGCCTGTTTCTATCCACTGCTGGATGTAGGCCTCTCCAACTTCTTTCCATTTCGTACGATCCATTGCCATTTGCTGCCAGTTTGTACCTGCAATATTCTTAATTCCGTTTGTCCATCTCTCTGGTGGTCTACCTATAGCTCGTCTTTTATATGGTCGCCAGTTCATGATCTTTTTGGTCCAACGTTCGTCTGTCCTTCTTGCAATATGTCCCGCCCAGCTCCATTTCAGAGATGCTATTCTTTCCATGACATCAACGACCCTGGTTTGTTGTCGAATCCATTGATTCGTCATTCTGTCTCTGAGTGTTATTCCAAGCATACTCCGTTCCATGGCTCTTTGTGTCACTCTCAATTTATCTTCGGATGCTTTTGTTAAAGTTAACGTTTCCGCTCCATAAGTGAGCACTGGAAGGACACAAGTGTCGAAAACTTTGCGTTTCAGACTATTATTCATTTTGCTTTTGAAAATTAGTCTGAGTTTTCCGAACGCTGCCCATGCAAGACCAATCCTACGTCTTATTTCTGCAGTTTGGTTGTCCAGACCTAACTTCAGTTTTCCTAATGGTTTTACTTTTTCAAAAAAAGATTTTGCTTCAGAGAAATCATCAAAAAAAAGCATATTTTTGCGCACAAAATTGCCAAGGGGTGAGCGCTCTTAAGCGAAAATGGTGGTTATCACAGCCTTTAAATGTTAATCAACTTAAAAACTCGTTCCTTTACACACGCTATTATCGTGGGATCCCAGAAAAATGCAATTTCCGAATCACATCCTATAAATGACATTTTACCCGAACTTTCTACATGTCGAAAAACCAAGATTATTAAAAAGAAAATGTTAAAATCCAAAATGATTCCTATTTTCCTGGGAGCTCCAAAAATGTACTCTACTAACCAAACTCTATCAGTGACGTTTTATCCAGAGCCTAATATTTGAGAATAGTTGTTGAGAATCTTTGGGAATTAATTCTCCGGCTGTAACATCGATTGCATTGGATGTCGCTAAGGTTACCAAAATTAACGATGTACAAGCGACAAATTCTAAAATTCTAAAAAAAAAATCTAATGATGTAACGAGGCGAAGCCAAGTAGGACAAGCTTACGACGTCTTTTGTGCCGTAAGGATCCTAATGAGACAGAACACACAAAAAAAACATAGCTAACGCCGACCCGTACGAAACACCTATTCGTATCAAAAGCCTTTAATGTGAAACTCTTCATTTCTCTTACTTCATTTTCTTCTCTGCTGAAAAACTATTCTCCCTTTAAAATCACTTACATTATCCACTCTTTGCCTTGTTATCATATACAACTAAATTGCCGGAGGCAATATAGACAGCCCCGTACGAAGACAAATTTCATAAATTCCTATTTAAACAGCTATATACCGCTATATTTAACTATATTTCACTATAAATAAACATTTCACAGATAAATATATGCTATTATATAGCTCTATATGCCTGTATATAGCTCAATATAGCTGTATATAGGTATATATAGATGTCCGTATATGGAATCCCTGAAACCCCACACACATAACAAATTATTTCCATGTTAACAGAAACTCTCTAAGTATCATTTTTCCCAAGATATTTCTATTTTACTAAAATCCAATATGGCCGCCGGCAGCCATTTTGTTAGGAGACCGGAAATAGTACCGACGCTTTACATTCGTTAATACCTTTCAAACAAAAAAAAATTCATGAAATTCGGTCAAAATTTACTCGAGATATTGTCAAAATACACCACGTTCACTGTACTTCCGAGTAGCCAGATAAGAGCTCACTCCAAGAGACCTAGCTCACGCTCCGGAGAACATAATTTCATTAAAAAAAAATTCCCTGATTGGTACGGTCAATACCTATCTAATAAAGCTAAAACAGACGAAATATGTTCAAATGTGGCCGACCTACAAGCAAAAACTGCTTGCCGCTCTGTGCCTGTTCCACACCAAGGGGTCTAACTCACGAGTCGGTCATCCGATTTCCATAAACTTTTTTTTTGTCGATCGGTAAATACCTTTTATTTGACGTATCACTTACAAGTTTAACGTTTAAATGTCCGAAGATATCTTCGAAAAACCGTAAAGCACTTATTGGGCCACAGCTCGGGAGGGGTCGATCCAAAATCACTCATCTTCGAACTTAGCCTGTCTTTTGACATTACCAAACGGGAAAAAAAAGAATTTTCAAAATCGGATGCGTTTTACTCAAGTTATCGTGCAGACAGACAGACGGACAGACGGACATTTTTTTTTCGCGGATTTGGCATCTCTAGACAACCACAATAGGTTTCCCCTTACTCAGGGAGTCAAATTCGACGTGTTACAAACGTATGCGTAAACCTATAAGACCCCAGTACTTCGTACGGGTCTAATCACCCTGAAACAATTTCACTTTTACTCGGCACACTCGATTGCGGCCGAAATAGTACATTACTATACCAGTGAAGTAATTTGATATCTCGTATCCAGATGAGTAAAAGTATCCGAGGGCTTCAGCCCGAGGTACTTTTACTCATCGTGATACGAAATATCAAATTTTTTCACGTGTAAAGTATGGCGCTTTACTTTACGAGCGAGGGAAAGGCGAGGGAAAGGGTCTTCACTAGTGAGGGAAAGGGTCTTCACTAGTGAGGGAAAGGGTCTTCACTAGTGAGGGAAAGGCCACATTACCTCACTAGTAAAGTAAAAATATATATGAAATTCCATTGTTGGCTTTGTTTACCGGCCGTCAAAGTTACGTTTTCGGACGCATATATGACGCACAAGCAGTACTTTGATCGAACTTTTCGATCGTAGGTGCAGAGACAAAATACGTTGATACTAAAATTTATTTACGATCCTAAGTGGACGTTTTTCGTCACTACGATCGAAAAATTCAATTTTTCAGAACTTCTCAGAGAGACGAAAATACCTTTCACGGACAATGGAATTTCATATATACTTTACTTTACTAGTGAGGTAATGTGGCTATTCCCTCACTAGTGAAAACCTTTTTCATTCTCGTAAAGTAAAGTAAAACGTTTCACTTTACACGTGAAATAATTTGATATCTCGTATCCAGATGAGTAAATGTATCAAAATACTTCACTGGTAATTTATTATTTTCGGACGCAATCGAGTGTGCACGATAGTTGACGAAATTGTTGTAGAGCTTGTAGCTTTATGTTGTTGTGGTTTCGTCTCATTATGATCCTAAAGGCACCAATTCTCTTTAAGCTACTCACCCCACTGGTTGTAGATTTTTAAATTGATAAAAACCGACCCACCCATTCGGTGGTATGAGTTCACTGTACATTTTTCCAAAAATAGACGCCACGGCCACATTTCCCCGTTGAATTGTTACCCCAATTCTCTGTAGGAAATATTGCGCCATTTATCAGGTATCCCAACCGAAAGTTGAATATTCCCTCCCGCCAAGAACAGTACAAGATACACCAAATTCGATTATTCTTCTTCTTTTACTTCTACTTTTCTTTATTCGGTAAGAAGAAAAAGAAGAAATCGACTTTGGTGTATCTTGTTGTTCGTGGCGGGAGGCAATATTCAATTTTCGATTGTGATTCTCAATAAATGATGGATATTCCGATCAAATTATTATATTTTTTGCGTTATCAACTTTTTATTTGATATGGCACAGGAATTCTAAGAACGAAATGCTCCCATGTCGGCAGAATATCGGTATAATCGAAAAGACATTTCGATTAATAATATAATCTTATTAGGTATTAACCATCCTCAACAGTCAAATTATCTCAACCAATATATTAACTTTACACTTGGCCGTTGAACTGTTAGCGAAAAAATTTGTCTAATATTAAATCCCATCAAAATAAATTGTTTTTACTGCCGCAAATCTACCAGCGTACAATGTATGTGCCAAAAGACATTTCGTAAAAAGCATGATCTCTACGCATGTCTGCCTTTCGTATATATGATGTTAGATAACTCCGTCAACCAACACTTGAATTTTTAGTATTCCGTGTATGGCCTACGACGGCATACATTTCGATCGATGGTATTTCATAATTATTTTCCATTCAAATTATTTGTCTTCTCAGTCGAAAAAAACGAAAAACTCAAGGCTTTTTAATAATTAAATAATACAACTGAAAGGATAAGACAAAGACTCTAAGAAAAATCGGGTAAGTTTGATGAGAGTTACTTTTCAATGGTTTAATATCTTCGATAGTGAAAAAATCGATGAGCTTTATGAAAATACTTCATTTTAATTTTTTTTTCTTGGCAAACGCCGCAGACGAAATTTCGATCTACATTTCTTCTCGCTTTCTTTCGTATTAGCGAAAAAGATTAAGAACGATGACAATCCTTTCATTTCGGCATGAAAAATCAACGTTTTAATGCGAAACTGACATTTTCATTCTATAAACTTAATTCAATAAATAAACGTAAAATCTGTGTAGGGATTATTTTATTGTGTAGTAGAGTGCCTTCTAGAATGTCCTTTACAAAAACGTTGACGTTTCTTGCATTTAAACATTCCACATTGGGTTAGGCATATCGAAAATCGATAATTATTTAGTTTTGTCCGTCATGTCTCAAGCGTTTGTTTACCGTTGTAGCAAAACTTTTAAGACATCATTCAATGAAAGTAATCATTAAAGCATCATTTCTGTCACTTCTGTATACAATAAACCCTATAAGAATTCTGACGTCGTCATAATCAATAATTCTTGCCTCTTGGCGTAATATGATCAATAGTACACAAGTTTGAATGATAATTTTTCGTACTATGATAACAATCGACATACATTTTTTTTCACTAAAAATTGTTCAAAAAATACAAACTTTACTCGAATATAGAAGATTCAAAATCGAAAATTCAATGTCACTACTTCATCATCTTTTGAAAAACAGTCCACCGAAGTCGTACCAATTTTTTTAGTGGAATCATTTTTGTGTGCTTAAACAGGAACTGAACCCAACTAGAATCAAAAACCACTTTCATAATTTTTGTCCCGTCGCACCTACAGGTCCTACATGTCCCTACATGGCCGACCATGGTATCATATTCGATACCGTCTGAGATCATAAAAATACAGACCTGCCCACATTGGTCAACTTTCGATATAAGAATCTTTCTAACCCATCGACGAATAACGGGAATTACTAGGACAGACGTTATATCGAATGTTGTTTTAGCCTATGTTGGCGGTTGGCCTGCAAGTATATGATTTCACACGGTGAGCTTGAAAAAAAAATTATTTGACCTTCTGTGGACAAGAAATGTTTTTAGTGGTTTTTGTAGAGGGCAGCACCACGAGTAAGAATAACATAACAAGAAAATATTTCGATGGGAAATTTTTTAATTAGATCGATTTTTAATTTTTTTTTCGAAATGCGGGAAGCTTTGAAGACTGTTCGGATCCTACTGGTGACTCGTTTCATCACAAAAATAATGCTGCTGCTTATCTTGCGGTCTAAGCTTTACAGTGATACCAATCATGATATTCATGACTATCAACAAACATGTTGTTAGTAAGTTTTTTGAAGCAAAGTCATCTACTAGGTTTCTGTAGTACTTACTTCTTAGTAAGAAGTTCTTACTCTACAAAAACCACTAAAAACATTGTCCACGAGAGGTCGAATAATTTTTTTTCAAGCTCGCCGTGCTCCAATGATAGCCATGATCGGCCATGCCCACAGGTCAAGTTCTAAAATGAAAATGGGTAGTATCGGTTCAACAATGTCTTAGTAGTTCTCAAATGAAGCATTGGCTGCTCTTTGTTAGCACACAGGTACGTATGCAATTTTTCGTGCAAAGGGACGAAACTCGAGAAATAGATCTTATTTTGGTTATTTTCGAGGTCCGCTCGAGTTGGAATTTCTTATTTTTCCCCGAGTAGAATACAAAACTTTTCATTCGTTCATGGCGTGAATAACCGTTTTTATCCACGAAACAAGCACATCAATTTGTTTCACCATTCGGATGGCTATAAGTGAACGTTACTATTTTTCGGTTGATCGTAGGAAAACCTCAGTTTACCAATATTTTCGGTAAATTGGTACCGATTCCGACTTTATAATGGTTAAGTGATTTAAAATATTCGTAAAAGGAAAAATTTATTGGTAGACCGATAAAAATAAACTGTTACGTCCTCAGTGGAAAATGTGCTAGTAACAACAATCCGGATGACTTTCCGGATAGAAAGGCAATAAAATGTCGTACGTTGGATGCTTGGAAGTATTCATTAGTGAATACTTTCACTCGTGAGTTCGGCTCGTAATCCAAATTGATCCTTCATGTAATGAATGACTTACGCCGCATCCAATGTATGCTACTATTATTATACGTGTCTAACCGTGTGATGTGTGGAACGAAGAGACGAAACGTTTTCTAAACTTGGCCCATAATTACAATACAATCAATACGTTAACAACACATTGAAACGTTAGCATGACCACATATAGAACTTTGTCTCCGCGGCATCTCATATAAAAAATTGCAAAATTGAACGCGAGAATAATTTTTCTATTGTGTCCCCGCAGCAGAAAAGTGAACAATTTCCGAAATGGAATGCCCACCACATTAATAATGATTATGTAACACCATAGCATCTGAACCAAGCAGTAGAACCGATTTTGCAAGAGGGGTCTGCGATGAAGGATCCTACTATGTTGTCATCATAAAAGATCTGAGTTGCCGGTGTACTATATTTTGCTCTATACATGCTCTAATGTTGATGACAGTTTTTCGATAATTAAATGTTTCATTGTTCATTGACAAATTTTCATTAAAGAAAAATATTTGACAATTATTTGTGCGAATTTCTATAAATCTGTTTGAAATCTGAAATGACCTACTTGTCTACTTTAGAGGCTCTTATTAAATTTATACTTGTGGCGGTTCAAAAAATGTTGTTTATTTTGTGGCAGATCATTATTAGAGAGGCTAAATTTCCGTTAAAAAAATCTGTTCTAGTGCTTGGTTAAGTGCTATCTTGGTGTATTTGGAACTAAACCTGTCTTGCCCGTTTCTCCTCTATATACTCATTGAAGAGTATAGCCTGAAGTGAATCATAATTCACCGATCCATGAAGCAATCGTCTTTTCTACAAATCCACAAAGTAATCGTCTTCTCGTCTTTTCACACATTCACTCCTGTACCCATAGTTACATAGTATATAGAAGGTTCAGTGCTATGGTAACACATCAATCTCATGAAAATTTTCGAAAAGTAAATTTTTGTTGGGCTTTTATTTTCAGAAAATGAGACGGTCCCGTCAAGGTCGAATTATTAATTGGACCCTCATATTTGTTATCTACTGTTCGATACAAGTCTATTCAGCAACGACGAAATCGTCAATAGTCGAAGATGTTGACACAACCGCAACCGAACTTGCAAACGAATTCTCATCCATCCTACCGCCCAATGTAAAGTTGGAAGAACAAGTATCATCTACAGAACCTACAACTACCACTCATGAATCACCACATCCCACCTATCGTATGAAGCGACCCAACTGCACACCACCTGCTATCGAACAATTTCCGAAACCATTGATGCCACCTGAATGGAGGAAAAACGGTGGTCTGGTAATAAACGTTATAATTGCTTTGTTTACATTTCTCGGGCTAGCAATTGTTTGCGACGACTATTTCGTTTCGAGTCTAGATAGAATATGTGAAGGTATGAACGTAACTTAAAACAGATGAATTATCTGATGCGAGTGAATAATAAAACCAGAATGTATTTCCATTCAGAACTCAAACTATCTCCGGATGTAGCGGGTGCAACATTTATGGCAGCTGGTAGTAGCGCTCCAGAACTTGCAAGTAATTATCGTCGGGCAGAAACGCTCGCAATTATTAATAAGAAATTTTCCTTGCAGCTGTGATTATTGGAGTATTCTTCGCTAAAGATGACATCGGGGTCTCAGGGGTAATTGGCAGTGCAGTATTCAATATAATGTTTGTCATATCCGTTTGCGCTCTGTGCTCTGGAACAGTTTGCCACTTGAACTGGTGGCCATTAGTTCGGGATTGTTTCTTTTATTCCTTATCAATTCTAGTTATGCTGATTGTTATCTGCAACGATTATATAACATGGGTAACCGCGCATATATTTGTCTAAGTAACGTTTCTGGGATTTATTTTTTTTTTGTTTAGTATGAGGCATTAATAATGATGCTGTTCTATGTGGTCTACTGCATAGCTTTGTACTTCAATACGTCACTCGAAAAATGGGCACATTCATTACAACTTCCAATTAAGCTTCCAACTAAAGAAGAACAGTCAGCTTTGGTTACCTATAAAAATGTACCGGACACAAGCTATTCCCAAACCGGTCAGGCGGTGACAAGTCTAAGTCAGGAACCAACGGCACCGTCACAGTCACAAGATAATTACCAAGGCTATAGTGAACCAAATCCATACGAGACGAACTGGGATCCGAACGCAGCATGGGGGGAACCGACTAACATTACCGCTCCAGCTGTAACAAATATCGGTTGGACTGAGCCAACAGCCAATTCTTGGGGCGATACGACCGTCAACTCGGGTTGGGATCAGGGGCAACAAAATATGGGTTACAACCTTGGCGAAGATCCAAGTGATCAAAAACATGAAACGGCAATTGATGTCTCACAGCAGAAAGCGGTCAATGACAAAACGCAAATGGTTGGCAAACCGGCTGATGCCGAGTATTACAAATCAAAAGATCCAAAATCACAAGATATTGTTAATCCACTGGAAAAACCTGTGGATGGAGGTTTGCCAGCTGTAATATCCTGGGGAATTGTTTATCCCATCCATTATATGTGCAGATTGACAATGCCAGACTGCAGAACAGAGAAATATCGTAATTGGTACGCGTTTACGTTCTTGATTTCCATGGTATGGATATCATTTTACGCCTTCTTCATGGTAAGTGTGATACCTCCATGGTTTCACAGCGAAGCCGATTAATTCCATATTTTAATAAAGGTTTGGCAAATAACAATTATCGGTACTACAATGGGTATACCAGATACAGTGATGGGCCTAACGTTTGTAGCAGCTGGCGTTTCTGTTCCGGATGCACTCAGCTCGATAGCTGTTATAAAAGAAGGCTATGGAGATATGGCAGTTTCAAATGCAGTCGGATCAAATGTCTTCGATATACTCATTTGTCTTGGTCTTCCATGGTTCATCCAAACGACAATGATTCACCCTGGTGGACATGTGAATGTTATATCAAAAGGTAAGATAATTGATTTGAAAAAAATTATTTATAAAGATCAGTTTACTGATGGTGCATCCACTAGCTATGGAATAGTGTAAAGTTTTAAAAAATATTTTGAAATTTTATCATCGATTGATGATATTTTTTAGTTAACATGCCGAAAAGTTTTGCGATGAGAGAAGTAGGAAGGCCATATCGAAGATCATTTATTCCTTACTCCCTTGCCTTTGGTTTGCTACCAAACTTCCGTAAGCTCTACTTCTCCTGAAAGTACATGCAATTACTTTTCATATGACACCCCACACGACCATGAACGTTTCGTGCAACTCGAGAAATATCTGTAAGAAAAGTGTAAGTTTTCAGTCTTTTTTTGGTTGTAAACGTCAACTGCACATATCTCAGTGTGGATGAATTTTAAACCCAACAAGACCCTATTTGCCCTGAAAGTACTTGCAATTACCTTTCTAATGACACCTCACACGACCCTGTACGGCTGGACTGGAGAAATTGTGAAACATGCATGTTTTCGGTTTTTGATCACCTCCCACTAGCCACACAAGCTTCTGGGGTCGAATACCTTATTGGGCATATATAAAAAAATCCAATGGAAAATTCGTCCGATTTCAAGATTCTGCTTTTCAAAAGAATCCCTCCGTCCCCACTCGTCAAAGCATCCTTTTACTTCTACTAGAAAAGTGAAGTCAGCGCTTCCTGTACATAATTTCCTAAATAAATAAAATTTAATTTTTGCAAAAAATTGTTGAACAAAAAACAAGTGTGGTCAGTAAGATCCAACAAAACATCTTATAAAATTTGTATTATATTGGGCGAAAAGCGATAACCTCCATTGGAACAGTTATCCGTAAATTGAACATACTTACTTTACTTTTCAAAATTTGATTCCTATTTATTTTTGAGTGTGTCTTACTCTTACATATATAAATTGAACAGATAAATTTTGGATTTCCGACTAAAACATGTTTTCTGCTTCGACGTAGGGCTGACATACTCGACTTTGTCGCTATTATCAACAGTGGTTTTCCTTTTACTATCCGTTCATTTGAATGGCTGGAAGCTGGACAGACGACTTGGAATAATACTAATGATTTGGTACCTGTTATTCATAACAATAGCATCAATGTATGAATTAAACGTGTTTGGCGACTTTAACCCAAAAGAATGTTCAACTAAATATTAATTTAAATTCATAACAACAACAACAACAACAAAATATAACAAAGTACTATAAGTTGCAACCATATGCATTAAAGAGGATATAAACCAGCACAGAGCAAAACCACAAGAAAAATAACTAAATTGCATATTAATTTTGACTAATAGCAGAGGCACAAATATATTATGAATACGAGTATGTGGTAATTCCACATTGTGGGATCCATTACTTTTAAAAACTACGCTTCACACATTCAGAGCAATCAATTAACCGATTGAATTTGGTTTAGGTTTTTGATTTTAGTTATTTGACATCACTGATTTACATATTTATTAGCTGCTTGATGTGGCACCATACATAATTTCATGTATCCAACCGAGGAGTTTAATAATTATTATGCAACAGTGGTGATAAAAACAGCATAATGTATAGAAGTGTAATGCGAGGTACCACTACTGCTATGTATATGATTATGATTTTACACTCGCCCTAGAGGTGAGTGGGCATACCTAATTTTATTGCCCGCCCTGCCCGAAGCCCAATAATTTTTTTAAAGCATGCCCACAGCGCGGTCCATGCCCAAGACTTTTTAAAAGCATGCCCACTGCCCAGCCCATGCCCAAGGCCCACAATGGAAATTTTCGTAAAAAATGTGAAAATTGTCAAACTGTTGCGAAATCGAGGCTGACAGCACATCACATGTGCAAAATTATAGAAAATACATAAGTTAGGAACACGATTTTATGTCTGATAGCCGTTTTGAAATTTCTTTAATGAATATTATAACGTACAGAAAATCTAGACTGCAATTATAACTTCAGTTTGTGGGCTCACACATTTTTGGAAAGTGCCCATGCTGCGCCCAATGCCCACGAGATCTAAAAATGCCCATTCCCATGGGCGTGGGCAGCCCACTTTAATGGGCAGCCCACTCACCTCTAACTCGCCCAACCATGAAAACACTGAATGTCACGCGTCAAAAGTTATCTGAAACCACACTTTTTTAGTTCTCTCTCAGCAGACCTTGCAAACAGGTCTAGGGATCCAGGCGATGTTTTCCTTAATGGTGAAGTTTGTTTATGTTATTCGTCAAAGAGAGAAATTTGATACTCTCCGTATCAACGAGTAGTGTGATGCACATCGAACGATCAACTCGTTCGGCTGTATATCGCGTATGTTCGGTTTCGTTTTTATTCTCATTCTTCTTCTATACATTCCAGTTCAACCTTGAACGGTGTGTATTACATTTGGTTTTTGTTGTTTGTGTATATCATGGTGTGACGAGTGTAAAATTGTGTGCATCACAGGAAACCACTCAATCACAGTATATGTGTGAATTCGTATACTGTAATTTCGTGGTTTCAATCCGAGTGCTGCAAATAAATATTATCGCGTAAGCGAAAACATAACAAGAAATTCAAGCAGAAAACATCATTTTATTTTGATTCAGTTATAATTATCTTAAACAATTAAACGAGCAACCACTCACGACAAACATTAGCATAATACGCATGTTAAGTTTCACTTTTTCTTAATATTTTGAAATAGAAATGATTTTACAAAAAACAGAGAGATGCTAATATGACGACTGGGTCGTTTCGACGGATAGAGGGAATATGTCGAGTGACAGTTGGATTTTTGAGAGAGAATTCAATACGTTTTCTCTCAACCAATTTCAAAATCATTCGACCGACATAATAGCATCTCTCTGACAAAAAAATAACAGCAAAACTCAACAAAAAGTACTCCGTGAGAGAGCCAGCCGTAAAAAAAATCAATTTTGGCGGAGTACTTTTTTGGCATTTTACAATTTTGATTTGATGTTCATTGATACAGGACTATTCCAAGGCCGTTCAAAATGTCAATCGTCATCCACAGAGAAGCCAACACAACCTCACTTTGAAGTTTTACGAACAAATTTGTTTAAGTTGCGGTTATGTTTGCGTCTGTGGATGACGGTCGGTTGCTTTCGGCCTGTCAAAATTCGTTTTTACCGTACGATGGAAGAAAACCTTTACTGTGTGTACAAAACCGATATATTTATAAAGTTTCTCCTTGTTTGTATAATTTAAAATGCACACGATTCCTATCTCGAAGAATCGTTAGGTCAGTGGTTTGCTCGCTGATTTCCACTCAGGATGTAGTTAATGTACGATACATAGACTATAACAGAACAGAAGCATTTAATGTACCAACTAAATCCTCGTATGCTATAATATATATTATTGTGTAAGCGAAAACGAGACAACAAAATAGGGGAATGACATATTGGACACAATGGCACGATGTGTAAACAATTGAAAAGTGTTTCTAAAATATGAATCTTCCTGATTCATTTGTGGGTATGGATGACTGAGCGGGACGATTCCTGCACCTTGGACTCAAACGAGCCTACTACTAACTAATTCTAACTAATTCTTATGAAATCGATTCAATTCGACTTGAAATCTAGTATGAATAATTATCGATGTAGCAGATAGTCGTGGCTATGACGTAATAATATGTTTTGCCGATGTGGCTTTATAATCACTACCTTGGTAGTCCTATGTCCTATGGTAGTCCATAGATACATTATTAATGAATAATAGCTGATACTTCATCACTTAGTGATTAGAAAAAGTCAGGTAAGATTGTTGAACCCAGGAATCAAACCTGGGATCCTTGGGAAACAGATCAATCATCCGAAGAACTATCTTAGAAATTGAACGTTGAGCATGAGTAGTTGACTGTTGACATTTCGATTTCAAACAACAGTGTAACGTTTGAATGTGTCTTTATGTACGTACAGCAGTGCGATCAAAGTGGTGCGTAAGTGGGTTTTCATATACATTTATTTACGCGTAGCTAGTGCGTGCGTAAATTGATGTTTGTAAAAAATGATGATCTCACTGCTGTATAATAGAATCTTGTTAATCACGTTAATAAATTGGGGTTTTGCACATACAATATATTGCTAAGTTGTCAAGCAGCATATATATATAATTACTTTGCTATTTTGTCTACAAACAATTTACCACATTTCATGTCGTCTATTACTAAGTATTTTCTTTCGATTAAGACGAATCGACACAGCGTGGAAAATTGTAGCCTAAATTTGTGCGAAAAAATGATGTATTTTTGATGATAACTTCGTATCAGCTCCGCATCCTCTTTAAACTCCTTCGACACACGAAGTTGCTTGGCTGAATATACGTCAGTGATGCCAATTAACAATAAATGCTCGAAATGTAGGATCTAAAAGTAATGAATCCTACAGGCGCATTCGAAATATATTTGTTCCATCGCACTGTATAGTGATATAAATTGACATCAAAAATATCCAACTAAAGTTATTTGGAAACAATGTATAATACTTAATCAGGCTAGTGTTCAGCAAATAGTCAGTTGCTTTTCAAACTATGAAGGTTAAAAGATTTATTGTTTATGTCTTGATATTTTGATATGGCTTTCGTTAATGGCTCTGGTGATTTTATTACCACCATTCTAGAGGCAGAAGAAAAATAAAAAAAACTTGAATTGATTTAAAAAAAAAATAATGAATTTGAACAGTAATATTTAAGTTTTGTGTTTTTGGAGATAAATTTTGCAGTGGTGTGAGTTTAATGTAGCAAAAGCATTTGAATTATTTAAAAAAAATCACAAAACCCATGGCAAACACTTTGAGTTACGCGTTTTTCACTTACATTTGAAAACACTACGCACTTCGCTTATGTTAGACACAATTCATTTCATTTCAATGCAAAATTTAAGTCTAAATAACAAAAACAAAATTATTGCTCAAATTAATGCATTATCACAAAACGGAAAAACAATTCAATGACAACATGCCACCAACTTTGCGATCGATGTGACTTCTATTGAGATAACTGTTGTAACAATCCTCAAAAAAAAAATTGTAAAACATTTTTGGTAGTGGACTTGCGTCACGCCCGCTTACTAACGTGCGGGCATGATATCAACGTAACATTAGTGTTGTTTTCGGGATATTTTTAGCCCCGTACGGAGTACGAAGGGGCTTATAGGATTACGATGCCGTGTGTAATTGATGGAATTCGAAGCAGACGGTAAGGGCAAAGTGTTTGTCTATGTTCATAGATGACGAATCCGCAATAAAAATTTTGTCTGTCCGTCTGTCTGTCCGTCACGTCGATATCTTGAGTAAATCTTGAGTAATCCTATTTCAAAAAAAAAAATTCCCTGAAAGGTAGTTGAAATTGTGAGGCTAAGTTCGAAGATGGGCGATTTTGGGTCGACCCCTCCCGAGCTTTAACGTTTTCCAAAGATTTCTCTGGCCATTTAAAGACAACACTGGTAAGTGATACATCAAATTAAAGGTATTTACAATACCTATCGACAAAAAAAAAGTTTATGGAAATTGGATGACCGACTCGTGAGTTAGACCCCTTGGTGTGAACTAGGTACAGGGCGGCAAGCCGTTTTTGATTGTAGGTTGGCCAAATTTGAACGGATTTTGATGGATTTTGCTTTATTAGATAAACATTGACCGTACCAATCAGGGAATAAAAAGTTTATGAAATTAGGTTGACCGGAGCGTGAGCTAGGTCCCTTGGAGTGAGCTCATATCCGGCTACTCGGCCGTACAGTGAAGTTGGTGTTTTTTATTAATATCTCGAGTAAACTTTGACCGAATTTCATGACTTTTTTTTTGTTTGAAAGGTACTAACGAATGTAAAGCAGCTCTACTACTTTCCACCTCCTAACAAAATGGCCGTCGGCCGCCATTTTGGATTTTTGTAAAATCAATATAAATCGGTGAAAATGATACTTACAAAGTCACTGATCAGTGGGAAGTGAGTAGTTACGTGTGTTGGGTGTTTCAAGGATCCCAAATATGGATATCTATATATAAATATATATAGCTATATTGAACTATATAACGGTATAGACAGTTATTTTGAGCTATATACTAGCATATTTATCAGTAAATTGTTTATTTATAGATAAATATAGGTTAATATAGGATTGAGGAAATTTTAAGTCGATTTTAAATTTGTGTTACGTTTGAAAGGAACACTTTCCAAATTTAGTTAATTAAAACTCAAGAGTAAATTTGTGAGTTCAAAATTGATTCCAAGTGCAATGAAGTACGTCCAAACATCCAATGTAGTTTATTTTATGACTAGTCCATCCGAAAATTCACTATCACATGTATGCAATTTTTCCGCGACATTAAGTGAATGACAGTGATATACAGTCCACAACATCTCCAATGTCCCATATCTTATGAATTCCTCGTTTTCAATGAATTCCACACAGCTCACAATCTGTATATGATCCGCTGTTGTGAAGATTGTATATTATTAGAAGGTTGCGCCAACAGTCTTTTTCGTGGTGACATTAAATCAAAAATAAATGGCCGCTACTGTATTGTAGTTCATATTAGGCGAATTCTTCGCTGTGGCATTAATGCGAAAACAAAAAGTGTTTTTGTTCATATTAATGAATGTATTGTTCTACTCATTTGATGAGGTTTGAAAAAAAAACTCTTAAATCCAGAAATTAGTGAAAAACAAATATAGCAAACACTTTTAATCCTGTGATTTTTGGGGAGTAAACATACAGGCAATAGTGAATTTCCGGAAGGAGCTAGCAATAAAACAAATTGATCCGTAACTAATACAGAATCCTACTACACATGATTGTAGCATGATTTGGTCGAAGCTTGCGCAAGTATACTTATGATATTTGTTGTATACTAACTACATTAGTGCATTTTGTTACGAGTTATGAAAAGTTGAATTTTTCGGTACTAGTCCGGCTTGTCCTAACTAGGCGGAGCCGAGTAGGACAAGCTTACGACGTGTACCGAAAAATTCAGCTTTCATCACGAGTCACAAACGACGATTTTTGTGCTTGAAAACTGAAATGAGACGAAACCACAACACCATTAACATAGAAATCACTCTACAGCCATTTCAACAACGGCCGGAAAAATATATGAAAATCCATTTTCGGCCGGAGAGAGCGTCCGGAAAGTACTTTCTTGGCCGCAAATACCTCTCTCTGAGAAGTACAGAAAAATTGAACTTTTCGATCCGCTCGTAAGGAAAACTTGGGTCTAGTGCTGAAAAAATCAACATTACAATACTTGTAACACAACATACTATTGCGCACGGAAATTTTTATGTGATGCGATTGCTTTTGCTAACTAGTATGATGCTGAAGATTATGAATAAACTACAGTAGATAAAAAACAAAATCTGCTAAGAACGATAATGTCGCATTTATCGCTCTAGTGCAAAACGGTGTAACTCGATAAATCTGTTTTCGGCAGACAAAATCATCAAAATCTAAGTATATAAACACTGAAGGTAATCTCTAAGCAGTTCAGAGTCATTTTTGATCCCTACTTTCATTGAAATTGATTTAATTAATATTTCTTGTAACTAATGTTGTTGCACTTGCTAATTTTGTATGGAATCGAATTCACCTTACCACTAGCTGCAGCTTTACGCAAACGAACTCAATGTGTGGTGCAACTGAAATGTGACAAATTTGTAATACCTTCAGTGTTTATATATTTTGAACAAAATAGTTTATGTACCTCTGTCCAAAATGGTTATTTTGACAATTTACATTATGTATCACGCTTCGGCTCGAAATATTCCAGATAGTTAAAATATTTTAAACGGAGGTGTATGCTTTACTATTATAAGTGTAATTTAAAGAACAGTTTGGCCGATTTCTGTTACTTTCGTTATAGCACATTAAAGATTTAATAATTCCTACCATATTCAAAATTTAGATGTCTAATATATTAATATAGCTGCGAAGTATTTAAAAAAAAGTCGCCAAAAAATGTTTCATTTGAAAAATCTTCTATTAGTAGATGAAACAATTTTTCATGTTACATTACGTGAAAGAAAGCATTTCGTATAAGGAACATCTCACATTGTACGAGCAAAATACTTTTTGCGATTTGGTTTTTGACGAGACTTCACAGGAATTATTTGTTGGCTGTTTTTAGTTATTTGTTAAATTAATGAAGTCAGTTTGAGGTTACTAAACAACAAGTAGTTTGATCGTTACCGTATAATTTGACCTAAACTTTAAACTATTCTACTAAAAACATTATTAAAGAATTCGTTTAGGCAAAAAAAGAGATATACGAGTAAGAAATGAACGAAGAAAATAGTATGTAAAAGAAAATAATCAATTAAATTGAAAATATTATTATTAAAGATGTGAATATGTAGACACTGTTCAACAAACAATTAATTGTAAACTAGTTCAATTATTATAGATAATAAAATTAATGAAAATTATACATAAATAGGATTTCAATCCGTATGTAAATTGAATGATTTAATAAAAATGTTAAAAATATAGGATTTATAAGGAAAACATTCCATAAATGAAAAGATAACAAAAAAAAACGTGAAAATTCAATAAAAATTATTTAAAATTAGTTAAGTAATTTCATTTAGAGGAAAATAAACAATATTATAAAATTACAGATTAATATTATCGTGATTGAAATGTCTAAAAAAAATCACAAATCATCATCATCATATCATGATCATCAAAATAAAATATTTCCATGAAATTAATATGGTTTGAATGAAGAAGCTACATTCTGGTCAGAATTTATCAGCCATGGTAAATAAACTTTTCGATTAACTCAAAAGTCTGGTTAAATTCAAGAGGCAATGACTAAAAGACATTCAGATTGAAGGAAGGCGAGAGTTTTTTGAACATAACCAAAAAGGGCAATTGTACCTAGCTCTCAAAATAATATACCGTCCTCACGTTTAGATTTTTTTTTATTTGAACACCAACGGGTTTCACCTTACTGGCGTGTATCAAGAGTGACAAAATACATACGACATAACCTCAATTAACGCTGCTAACGTTAGCACAGCTAACCCACGTTCAAAAAAGCAAAACCATTCAAAATTACAAACAAAATCAAATCGTATCAGGAAACATTACACAACAATATTTCTAGTTTTGAATATGAACATTATTTCGAAGCACTTTTCTCAATAAAATTTTGAATAGTAACTCCAATGCCATTATTCCCAGTTTTGTAAACAAATTCACGGACACGTACAAATTTGGCCCATTTGTTAGGATCCATAATCGACGAATATTTGTTCATCGGTACGGTCACTTTATACTGGAGAAACTGTAGATCGTAGAGCGTTTTTCCAGCCGACAACAACAACGACAAGCCAATTTTCGAATGATCTAGCTTCAGTTCATTTGCCAAAAAGTTCCTCAAGTACTTAGCAGATACTTCTTTGTCAATGTTTGAGACGACCACACATTTTACAGGTTCATTTGCGACGGTAGAAATCTTATTGGTGTTCAAGTATACATATTTGTATCAATTGATCAATTGATTTTTTCATTTCGTCAATTGAAGACGATACGCCGAGGGGTGACTCACTTCTAGATTAAATGGATTAAATGGTATTAAATGGATTTAATGGATTAAATGGAATAAAAATTGGATTAAATGGATTAAATAGGGAAAAACTTAATTTTACCAAATACTTTAAAAGTCTTAAAAATGGTTGATTTTGATTGAACGACGTACTACAACTCATACTACAACGTTAAAAAGTGTAAAATTCCATTTTTAGAAGTTTTTGGTGTAAAGTGGATTAAATGGATTATTTAATACCATTTTTACCAAAAAATTTTTTTCTATACCTCACGAGTACTTAAACGCCCTGGAGATCGTGCAGATCTAATTTTCGTAATTAGTTTACAAATTTTTTTGGTGGGTAGCCTAATTATTTCGGTAAAACTAAACAAATTTTTTTGGATTAAATGGATTTAATAGATTAAATGGAAGTGAGTCACCCCTCGCGATACGCTCTTTTTTTCACTGTGGCCGTCGTTACAGAACCAATGCACGTTAGAACATGTTGTCAGTGCAGCAAGCGTAGCTTTAGTCACGCCGACACATTTGTAATGGAAAAGTTCACCACAAACGCCACTGCACGTAATAAATTCCGAATTCATGATAGCATTGCCACAAGTCTTACATTTCGATGCCATTTTCCAACGGATTTGTTTCCGAATTGACTTTAGGTGATGATGTATGGACAGGTTGAATGCGTTGAATACCAAAACAATGGATTTGCATACTGTCATAACAGTAGAACATTTGGCGGCAAAAAATGACAAAATGTTTTGTCTATTGTCCAAAGTATTCGAATCAGAAACACAAAATTGTTTGAAATTAGAAAAAATGAAACTTTTTCGGCACAAACTTGGATATATCAAACAGCTAAAAGACTTTTCAATCAAACGTTCAACAATTTGGTAAACAAAGCAAATATTCAACCACAAAAACAATCGACAAACGACAGCGTTTCAAAGCACGTCCTATCTCTATGACAACTACTACTAACCACGCTAACCACATTTTGACGCTAATGTTTACATTTGGAGAGGATGAAACACTTCAATTATGTAGGCTCGACAACGAACGAGAGCATCCACAGAGCCATAGCCTCAACACTTTTACGAACATTTCTTCAATAATCATTTTTTTGGTATTGGCCCTGCCGTGGACGACGTCTTGACAGCTCAAATAATCTTGGAACTGACCTATTGGGCGAACAAGAGGTATTTCACTTTGCAACTATCACTTCGTTTTGGTTCTGAAAAATAGTGGGGGAAATAGGAAATTCCAACTCGAGCGATTTGTGGCAAATCACATAAAAATAGGAAACGGCCAGGTGGAGTGATTATTTGGAAACTACATGAATAATTCAAAACAAAGCGAAGATGTAGCTAACAAAAATTGAGTTTTGCTACCCTATATAACATTTTGAAAGCACCATTATTGTATTATTGTGACCGCTGAGTAAAATAAATTTGAATTTGTGGATTCTATTAGTTGTGGGACAAGGTAGTAGATTTGAACCCAAAGTTTCGATACAAACTGGGGTGAAGTGAAAATTAGAGACCAAATTCCGATAAAGTCATGACTTGTCACCTTCACGTTTTTGAGCTGCATATCCCGGCCTCCTTGCGTTTTTACTTACGTATGATGCTGCCAATGTATCAGCGTATGTAAAATCCCAATCATCGGTTTACCGTTCTTCCATGGGTTCTTCCACTCGTCGACTCCAGAAAATTGTAGTAATTGAAAACATAAGTAGCATAGTAGTAGTCGCAATTAAGTTAGATTCAGATAACTGTGAAGTATTCACATCTGATGAAAACTACAAGAAAACGTTGTATGAATATTGGTTCAAAGTGCTTTATTAGGCACTCGATGTGTATTGTGAGTAAAAGTGTTTTTAAACAGATTGATTTTTTATTCGTTACATCTAATGTTTTCTTGTTGGCATGAAATATAGCGGCGAATTGAAAAAAACAATTTTAATTTTGGTGCAATATATCGCTATGTTTAGTTAGAGCTTCATCAGGCTGTAATTTATAGCACAAAAATTGAATTAAAGTCTCGAATTATTCCTAAATTTCCATCATTAATTTACCATTAACTAAAAATTTTAACTAGCTAATTGCACTTGCATGAAAATATCACAGAGCCATTTCGGTTTGTAAACAAAAATATTGACGACTCAGACTTCTTCTTCAAAATTTTACATTCAAATTTAATCAACACACATTTTTACCGCTTTTGTTGGTTTTCTTCATCCAATTCGTTCCATTCATTCTACGTGTATTTCATTAGCGTTTTACATTCATTTCTCCCATTTCACACGAATTTCCTTCTCACGTTTGAAAGATCAGAAAGCGTTAGTATTTTACATGACTTGGCATGAAAAGATGAAAAGTAGAGTTTTAGTGTGAATTTGTTGTTGTTGAATTTGTTGATCCGAGGCGCAGCCGAGGTCAATAAACACACGGAAACTATATATACTACACAACAAATCTCTTCTAAATTGCTCACTGCCTTTGTGATCAAGTCAGATTTGAGCTAAACTGTCCTTTCATAACTTTCATTGACGCTACCTAGGCTTCTTTAACTGCTTGCACACGCAAAGCATATGGTGCAAATAATGAGAACTAATTCCCTTGACTGAAAGTCATGGGTCATATGGATGATAAACACCCTAAAATGTTTGTCACACAATGTTTACTACTATGATTGAAAACCTTAAATATAGAAAATTGTTGAATTCAGGAATTCGTATTTCAATTCTGTTCATATGTACATGTAAGTCAGGTCAAGTTTGTACGTAGTCATAAGATCATGTGTCAATAAACGTTCCTTCTTCTTGTTGTGACCGTCGTCAGTACAACACGTCTTTCTATTTCGCTGGTGAAAAATTCCAACAGGTTATGGAGCCCAGATTACGCAAATTAAAGTGAAATAGTAAAGCAAAGAAGCCGCAGATTGTATTAAAATTGTTTTTGAAAACCGATGGTGCGAAATTGTAAAGATTTTTCGCGATGTTTTGTTGGTGAGTTTGGCCACATAAATTGCACGTATTGCAAGTATCGAACGATGAAAAAGTGTTTTGAACGGAAAAATTGGTATCAACAATATTTCGAAGCACTGGATTCCGAGCCGGATTCATGGTTTTTTGGTTGCAGAACAGAAAAACATTGTCGATCGGTAAAAATTTTGTCCGTCAAATTGAGGTTATGTTCGGTCGCGAACACCTATCGAAAGCACATCGAATCGAACTGCAAGTGGCAATGCAATAGAAAAACAATTTTAATGATGGATCATCTGCGTGAATCGGAATGGCAGATCGAGAAAATGCTGAGGAAATCGTCATCAGAGTTTCGCATTAAGGTCCAGGATGGATGTTGCGTGAGAGGGATTCAACAGACAAAAGGGTTAAAATCTGGCGTGATTTTTAAAAGTTTTAGTCAAATGAATGAATCACGAGCAAGGATCAAGGATACGGCAATGTAAACGGTGAATTGGATTTTGGCCGCTCAGTTGCTCAATGTGGAGATTTGGCTGTTGGCATGGGAAACAAATTGTTCGATTACTGTCATCTGTGGCCTGTGGAATGGTCAAGAAGGTTGAGACAGTGGTGACAAAAATTTGTGATGCTGAAACAGAAATTTCATTGAGGATAGCCAACCGTGTGTGTTTTTTTTCAATGTTTTGGTAACATTTTTTTTCACAAAGTTTTTTTTTAGTTTTGAATCTGAATCGTAGAAATGTGTTAAATGAAAGTTATTTTTTTCGATTCAGGAAAAGTTTTTTTGTTTCAAGTTTATTGACTAGGAGAAATTCAAATTGAAATATTCATTCAGGGAGAGTGTTGAATTCAGGAATTCGTATTTCAATTCTGTTCATATGTACATGTAAGTCAGGTCAAGTTTGTACGTAGTCATAAGATCATGTGTCAATAAACGTTCCTTCTTCTTGTTGTGACCGTCGTCAGTACAACACGTCTTTCTATTTCGCTGGTGAAAAACTCTGTTTTCCAACAAAAATGTTTGTCACACTTTGATGATTCGTTGATAACACGATAACTTGAGTAATTCTCAACGGATTTCCAAAAACTTTTTTTTAATCGACGGGGAATTGAATTCCTGAGGTTAAGTTCGAAGATGGGCTGTGACGGTCGGGTGATCTTAGAGATATTCCCAAAAGAATTCTTGTCTCGTCCCTTGATAACACGATAACTCGAGTAGTTTTCAACGGATTTCCAAAAACTTTTTTTTATTTCACGGGGAATTAAATTCCTCAGGTTAAGTTCGAAGATGGGTCGTAACGGATGGGTGATCTTAGAGATATTCCCAAAAGAATTTTTGTCTTGTCGCTTGATTCCACGATAACTCGAGTAGTGTTCGATGGATTTCCAAAAACTTTTTATTAATCGACAACGAATTCAATTGATGAGGTTAAGCTCGAAGATGGGTCGTAACGGACGGGTGATCTTAGAGATATTCCCAAAAGAATTTTTGTCTTGTCGCTTGATTCCAGTTTTTTTTTAATCGACAGAGAATTAATTGCTGATGTTAAGTTCGAAGATAGGTCATAACGGACGGGTGATCTTAGAGATATTCACAAAAGAATTTTTGTCTCGTTCCTAGATATTATCGTGTTTAAGTTGAGTAATTCTTAATGGTTTTCCACAAAAGAAAATTATAAATACTAAAAAAGAAATTTTTGGGTTAAGTTCGTTAATGGAATATACTGGAATAATATTCTAGGATTTATTCCAAAGAAATTTTTGTGTAATATCTTGGTATCGATGATAAGAAAAAAATTAAAGTTTGGACGATTGTGAACTTTGCGGCCAGAGCGAAGCGAGGGCCGTAATCACACGAGTTCCATTTTTATTTAAGAGGTAAGCGAGAAATTCGCCCCTTTCCAGGGTCTGTTAGCAGACAATAAAACTTAAGAGGCATCGGTGGTTAGCTAAAATTGTAGTATTAATCAATATAATGGAAAAACTCGCACACGTTCGGAGAGACAGAGAGACAGTTGGAAAAATTGTCATCAATAGTAATAAATTAATATATAAGTTACCATTGTACTATAGCATACCAATAAATGGTGTCAAAACATGGTCTCATTCTTCCATGTTTTTATAAAAAAAACTTTACCAGCTCTAAAAAAAGTGAACAGTGTAACGAAATTTTCATAAACTGCTTAGTTTTCTCATGGTTGGGCAAACTGCTACAACCAATACCCTCTCCAGCAAACAAACTACTTTTATTAAGGTGGTAAAAGAATCAAGTAGCCTTTACATGCAAATTACAGCGTAGTTAGTCAAAATGTAGAATAGTGTTTGTAAAATACAAAGAAATAAGGTGTGAATTTGACACAGAGAATTGAGAGTTTGGTTGCTAGAGAGAGTATTGCTACAACCTAATCTGTTTTATGTTGAAAGCTAACAATTCGTGGTCGTTATTGCAGTCGTACATACTTGAAAAATGATTCTGGTGGAAAGATATGATCAAAAGACAGAGTTTAAAAATCACCCAAATGTATACTTTTCAGCAAAGCATCGATGCCTCTTAAGTACTGAAAATACGTATGAGCCATTTTGAAGTACGTGATATGATATGATATGAACGAAGTTTTTTATGTGGATTGAGAATCTGTGGTATTTAAGTAAAGGGAATAAGAATCTCTGAGCTAAATTTTGCTACTGGACGCATACCCTTGTACTTTTATATAACGTTTAGAGTGATTTTTTTTGCTCGGACTACAAAAATCTTCTTGAGAAAATTAGTCAGTCAGTCAAGGGATCTGACCCATCCAAAAGATGGGGCCTAGTTACTTATATGTCAATGGTGCCAATCGACCAAATCAAAAATAAAATTGAGTTCGTTGGTTCAATTGAATGTGGGAAGTGTGTAAGATGTAAAAGTAATGCATCCTACACCCTTAGTGTTAATATAATTGGTTATCTGTATTGAGTTTTGGGAGTATAATACGGTGAAATGTCCAAAAATAGAAAACTGTTTCACTTTTAGGGTTTTAAACTTTTTCGAAATGTATGGCAGATGGAAAGTTGGTCTTTTCGAGAAAGTCTCAGATTCTTAGGAGAAGAAGACAAAGGGAAATATGAAAAATGTTCTACTTACAAAAGAAGTGATATCGGTGGGGGTGACGCTTACACCTTCGACTCGCAAAAAGAAATGCGCCACAAATAAAAACATCTGATTAAAAACCTGGTTTATATGTTAAAAACCACAAACAGTGACGTCACAAAAACTATGTGATAGGTACCAAGCAGGGAAAAAAGTTTATGAAATTCGGTTCACCTGAGCGTGAGCTTAAGTCCCTTGCAGTGAGCCCATATCGGGCTACTCGGCCATCCAGTGAAGGTGGTTTTTTGCCCTCCAGTGAACTTTGACCGAATTTCATGATTTTTTTTGGTTTGAAATGTATTACCGAATGTAAATCATCAGTACTATTTCCGGTTTCCTAACAAAATGGCTGCCGGCGACCATATTATGTTAGACTTTTTTGACATATTTTTTAACTCTTATCAGACTTCGCTGAGATCTCTATGAGATATTTCTGAAATATTTGTTCGATTTTTGCGAGACCTTTTATGAGTTTTCTGTTAGAATTTTTTGATGCTTTTTATAATTTTATCAGACTATCAGCTGAATTACTAATTTAATTTTCTATTTTCTTAATGATGAGATAAATGAATTCCGAGTTTTAAAAAATAATAATGAAAAACTAAAGGATCTAAAATGCCTCACCAAATTGCAAAAACCTGAATTTTACCTCAGAAAAATCTCAAGAAGGAATCCAAACTAAAAATTGAGAAATGTCTTAAAAAGGCCTCAAAATCCTCACCCAAAAGTCCAAGAAAAAAAACTCAAACAGTTTTTCAAAGTACGTTACGTCTCAGCAATACGAAATCATTTTTTTAGAACTTTTTGAACTCAATTTAGGACATTTTTTGTTGGGCTGGCTAAAATGTCTGTTGAACTGAATATTACTGGTTAACAACTAAATTTTTCGAATAAGCTAATGAAACAAACGCTTAATAGCCGATATTAAAATTATGAAAATTATGTTTTGCTAACGCTACTTTCTTATACCATTAAAATTTATTAAAAAGCGAATCGGAGACATAAAAAGATTCCGTGTACATAGTGCGTACCAGTTATTTTCTAATGCGTTCAAATGGTCGTAAAAGACAGTGTATAAAAGGAAAACCAACTTGACAAAACAAAAAATTACATCTGCGCAATGCTAAAACATGTTTTCCTGGACAATTGAAAGTTTGATCAGAATTTCCCCTCAATTTTCCCATTTTTCGTTCGATTTTGTCTGTACTGCGTCGTTGGTATCAACTTGACAAAATGGTATTTATTACATCTGCGCAATGCTATACAAAAAGTTTTCCTGGACAATTGAGCTTTGATTAGGATTTCTCCAAACATTTTCTGATTCATTCTGTTGCGAGTGAATTCAAAATAAACATAATGAATTCATGTGCGGGCAGAGTGTCGATTGCGTAGAAAAGTTCTCAAGCTCATTGCTTCGACTAGCCCAGAGTACTCTTTAAAAGCTCAGTTCGCTATAAGTTCGCGTGAATTGAACACGATAATAATAATTTATACGGACAATTTTGTTATCCGTTTTTTCTTTATAGTTTTTCGAGGTGTTGTGATTTATTAATTATTCTAGAAAAACGGAATGAATTCAAGATTTTTATATTAATATCTTTGTTCAGGAAAAAAAAACCTGCTTACACGCAACCAAATGTCAGCATAAGGTTCTGTTTTATTCTACTGTCACATAGATATAATAATGAGTATTAGATAATAAGAATTTGAAATTATTTGAAAAATAAAGTTTTGCAGAGTATCGATATTTCGCCCCAATTCTTTTTAACTAATACTACAATGGCCTAACCATTTGTAAGAGCTTGGCATTACAATTCGCTATTTAATAAATATTCTCCATTTGTTGGTCAAGTTGTGCGTAACATACGATTTAATCAAAATTTAGACCTTGTCACTGTGACTCAATAATAATTTATAAAATATTATGGACGATTCTGAGTTCAACGTAATTTATTAAGCTTTTTAAATGACTATCCGATAATTTAGCGTCATCTCAATTTCACTGACTTTATAGTACAGTATCTATAGGAAAATTTGGTCCAACATCCATAACGGATACGTAAATAACTAATATCATCCTGGACGCACACTGCGTTGAATTCGTTGTGTTCGTGAGTTTAATACTTTGTATAGTGTTGCATAGTGTTGTACCGATCTCTGTTTCGTTATGCTCTTAAAACCTAAAATTGAAATGATAAGGTGGGAGATGCTGTAGGTGCAGCATATGGTGAAAGCCATGTAATAAATAAAATCGGATAGTACTAGTTTTGTAAATCAGAAAAACTACCTTTATTTGTTATTAGACTTCTAGATAATTGTACTTTATGTGACCAAAGTGTATAAATACTGAACGTAACGTAAACGCTCAGCGGATCACAAACTTTACGGAACCCAAGTTTCGGGTGAATATCACATTTGTTATGTTGAGTTTTGGCATGTGTTGCAAAACGTTGAAAACGTCCGTACACTTGTTACCGCGTTAACTCGATAAATATAGTTTTCGGGTTTTCCAAAGGTATTAATCTTATTTATCCCGCAACAAGGGAATACACAAATTTACACTTAGTTTACACAGCGGTTGCAATGACGGCGCTGCAGTCACACTTATAAAGTGTGATTATAGGGTGGCTAAACTTAACTTTGGTTTTAACTACTTTTTAGCTTGGTTTTTAATTATTATATTAGGCTTCCAAATTGAGAGTATTTTTATGTCATGAACCGTTTGAATTTGAAAAAAGATGTTTTGTATCGGTGAACAATATAGGAAAACATTGAGTATACGTCTCAACAATCGAAAGTACATAAAACATAGTTGCACGTTTAGCTGCCCTACGTCCATTATCGCTTCTATTGTCTTCTAAACTTATTGTCAGGACATGACATGTATCGGAAGTTTGTTTATGTGTCTCATCGAAAATGCTCCTCAGCAAATCTATTTGAAAATTAAATTCAACGACAAAATAGATCCAAATGTTGCAATAATTGTGAATAATAGTGAAATTAATGTGATTTTGTTTCCTCATAATAAAGTAATTTGCATCAGTTCGCTGTAAAGAATAGTGCTAGTGCATCATTAAAAAATCTTGTCGCTTAAGAATGATGAAAAAGTTGCTGGACGTAGGTAGTAGCTACAACTATGCTTTGCAGGATGTAGAATAAAAACTAGTGAAAACCATTTGAAGTCCTCATCATTTCGTTCCGCTTCAACTAAGGTTTTTTTTCCAAAGAAACGAAAGTTCGCACGCAGATTCGGAACAACTAATTCCTTTTCGTCAAAATACAATTTGGCATAGTAAATAAATTCAACTCAAAATAAAAGTGGAGCTCAATCATTAAAACGGAAACTGGTTAGGGATAAAATTTTGGATCTCCTCCAGCGAGGCACTTTTCGGAATACTGGCCTTGACGGAAATTGCATTTCCGCGCTGAATAGCAAGCTATACGTTGATGTAGATAGTGTCTTGTGTTCGACCCACCCGTTAATCTTATCATGCCGGAATCATTCTATTGAGTAAATTAATCGCCTCTTTCGAATGGACCGAATGTCTCAACTGCAACGGCGACGAAATGGTAATTCGTCTTGATTTTGGCGTACTTGGAGTGCTTTTGGACCACAGCTCTTTCCGAAGCCATATTCATCACAAACCAGGTGGTTCAAGCAGCGATGGTGTGTCAGGCCACATGCACATTCGAAAGGATGGCAAATTTTTGATCCGAGACACAAGCCAATGCAAACACGCACTGTGTCGTAGTTTAAAAACATGCCGATGTTTGGGCTTGGAACAACGTTCAGCCATGCTTCTGACATTTTGTTTTGGAGACGGGCAAAACGTATGATCATTTTCTAAAAAAAAAAATGGGCCTAAGGAACGTTGCGTTTTTCGACAAAGAAAACTTCTGGAAGATCCACTCCATTCACTCGTACTAAGAAATATCTCGGTGGAAAAAAATAAACTGAATAGTAGGAGGCCTTCTTATTTACGTCAAAGAAGCTGAGTTTATGTTAGCCTAGTGTCAATGCTCTTTACCATGCATTGTTTCATCTAGACATCTTTTATCTTTCTTCGCCGTAGATATTTTTGTGAACTGTTAGTTTGTGCGTTATCATGTAATTAACCAAAAAGATTTCCAAAAATTTGCGTGTAATGTTGTTATGCGACCTAAGTTTAAAATCGTGGCTTCATTAGTGATGAATTAGTAAGAAACATAAACAAACTTCTGATACATATTATGAAAACTGCACAATATGTTTTTGAGAACAATAGAAGCGATGACGAACGTAGGGCGGTAAAGATAGACTATGTTGTAAGTTCTTTTGATCGTTGAGACGTACTGAATGTTTTCCTATATTGTTCACTGATACAAAACATCTTTTTTTTTAATTCAAACGGTTCAGATGACATAAAAATACTCTCAATTTGGAAGCCTAATGTAACAATTAAAAACCAAGCTAAAAAGTAGCTAAAACCGAGGGGTGACGCACTTCCATTTAATCCATTTAATCCATTAAATCCATTTAATCCAAAAAAATTTTTTTAGTTTTACCGAAATAATTAGGCTACCCACCTGAAAAATTTGTAAAGTAATTGCGAAAAATAGATTTGCACGATCCCCAGCTCGTTTAAGTACCCGTGAGGTATAGGAAATTTTTTTTTGTTAAAAATGGTATTAAATTTATTTAATCCATTTAATCCACTTTACACTAAAAACTCCTAAATGTGGATTTTTTCATTGTAGTTTGAGTTGTAGTACGTGGTTCGATCAAAATCAACAATTTTTAAGACTTTTACAGTATTTGGTAAAATGAACTTTTTTCCTATTTAATCCATTTAATCCAATTTTTAATCCATTTAATTCATTAAATCCATTTAATCCATTTAATACCATTTAATCCATTTAATCTAGAAGTGAGTCACCCCTCGGCTAAAACCAAAGTTAAGTTTAGCCACCCTACAATCACATTTTGAAAGCGTGACTCCTGTGTAAACTAAATTTAAATTTGGGGATTCCATTGTGGTGGGATAAAGTATGGGTTATATAAGATTAATGACTTTGGAAAACCCGAAAACTATATTTTCTTTCAGGCGGACCAAAAACGTCACGTTCTCTCACCAAAACAACAACTTTTTCTCTCACTATTGCTCTCACTTTTCGTTCCCAATCATGTCACTTTTTGTGTCCAGTTGTGTAATCACGTCACTTTTCGTTCCCAGTTATGTCAACTTCATTAAGCAATTTGTTAAATTTTATTTTGTTTCTGTACGAAATTTCAAACTAAACGTGGAAACAGTTTCGGATTTAATTTTTTATGAAGAATTCAGTTAACTTGCGAAAAATTGATTAGAAAACTTTGATTGATACAGTAAGAAATATGAGAACTGTGATCACAGTGTCCAGCCCAGTAAACAAAATATTCAATTCAAGTTTGTTGTTATGGTTTGTTCTGAATGTTTTCGGTCAAATGAAAAATGGTTCGCTGCGCTCCGCTCCATCTTAGGACGCTTTCACCACCTGGGTCAAAAACGCATCTTTTTGGTCCTAGTAACATAATATACTATTCTTCGACTATATCGGTAGAGTAATTAAATTCTGAAATTCTGGTCTAATAAATAATCTAGAAGTACTTCCCATAAGAGTTTTTGTTTGTTTTATTGATAACACGATCACTCTAGTAATTCTCAGAGCTTCCAAAATCGTAGATGTGAAAATATTGTCTTGTAACTTCATTCGGTCTTAGTTCAGAAAAGCGAGGTTGGAAGCTGAGTTTAAGCATGGAGTTACATAATGGATTAAGTGTTTTCTGATTTATATTTTGTATATATTCTCCACTAAGAGCATTGAAGGCTGTACATGTTTCGATTTAAATTTATTAAATATTGTTGTCAATCAAGTAAATGTTTAATCCCGCATAAATCAATGAATTTCATAAAAATCAAAACGAGAAAAAAAAATCAAGTAGGCCTCACCTTTTGGGCGGGTCAGGTCACTGGTTAATTTTTTCAGTTGTATTCATAAAAACTTGCCAAATTTAGTACATTAATATATTAATGACTCCACGCAAATGACAGTAAAATTTGACAAAAAAAATCTTTGCAAATCATCGAGCGTAAGATGAAATAATTTTTTGACCACTTTTTGAGTTGTCAATTTTCTTATAATTTCAATTTCAATTTCATTTATTTCCAAAAAAAACTTCTTAAATTAAACACACAGCGTAGCTCCAGTATGCGTTACAATTCTAAGGAGCTACAACAATAAATTTTCATGATTTTCAATCTACCGTAAATCATAAATAAAATATGAGTCGTGTGGATTACGGCCCTCGCTTCGCTCTGGCCGTAAAGTTCCCACACATATGAGATGTCTATTATTCTGTTTGATTGCCTTTTTGTTACATCATATTTCATCAAAGTAATCTTTTTAAATTGAGGCTGTGATCAACAGTGTAAAGTCCCGTTGTTCTGAGATAGCTTCCAGATCCTTAGTCCCACATAGCTTAATTTATTCAAGAGGCAGGCAAGAAATATTTCATATTTTCAGCGCTATTTAGTAGATTCACATTTATTGGGAGTAAAACATCGTTCGCTGAACCTTCAACTCATAGTTCTCTTTGTTTATTCAGAAAATTAAATTAAATTTGAGTTCTTTTTTGAGTGAAAATAAAAGAGATGAACAATTAATGATGTAGCAAATAGACCATTCTTGTTTCGCTTTTTCATCTGACTATAATTTTGTGATCTTAAAAACACCAGAAACTTAAAAATGGTAAGAAAGCTAGGACAGCAATTATTGAAAAATTTAGTCAGTCAAGGGACCGGACCCACCCAAGAGGTGGGCCTAGTAAACAATTTCTGGAAATATTAAAAAAGTTCTTATATCAAAAGTCGATTGCTGTTTTTTATGTACAGTCGAACAGAAATTGAAACGAAATCATCTACCATTTGTTGTGCAACTTTTTTTTAATACAAAAAGTTCAATTTTTGCGTATCGGAACTTTGACCGTCATCCTTTTTGATAGCAATACTTTTTGTAGCTGGAATATATAGGCCTCTGTCACTCGTTCCTCTTACAAAAGTTTATTATTTAGTGATTAATTTATCATAATCATACTCAGGTATTTTAGAAGTCATATTTAATAATCTACTATTAACATATTGTTATTAACCCCCTTTCTCTAATTACGTTTTAGGTCAAGTGACAATAATAAAACTGAAGCCAAGCAATATTTTGGAGACACATTGACTTTTCATAAACCTTAGATGTTGTTGTGCATCTTGAGTTCAATATAAAAAACCTTGCCTCATCATCTTCATTACTACAGTTGCCAATGGAAAAACACCAAATATTAAACTTGAGTACTAATTTCCCGCTATAAACGTGTTTTCGTAACATATAAAGGATTATACTTGCTGATTAATAATAGAAAACGGTTTATGTAATCGTGGTGCTATCAAGTGTAATAAGTGTTGAATGTAAAGTTGTTTTTTGAAACATTATCGAAATATTTCAGTTTTTGCTAGTGCTACAAGAAACATTCACCAATCGTAAAAGTGTTGAAAATAATTGATAAGAATACGAAACATGGGCAAGAAAAATTCAAAACTAAAGCAGGATACAATCGATCGTTTAACAACCGACACATACTGTGAGTGTTTGATGTAAATTTAATGCTTTTATTAATTTGTTATTTGTATTTGTACGTAGGCGGAAATTTGAAGTGTTAACCTAATAGTAACCAGGCGCGCCGACTTTCAGTTTCCCAAAAAAAAAAATCAGAAAACAGCAAGAACGTTTAAAGTTTCTCTGTGTTGCCCACATTGCAATGTCAAACATATGTCCACGGTCTTTAATTTGTGCTAGGTGAAGTCCTTTTTCACCAAGCGATCAGCATAGCCTCCCAATTAAAATATCTTTACACTCGCCAAACCATGAAAACACTGAATATCACGCGTCAAAAGTTATCGGAAACGGAAACATACATACTTATGCGAAAATTATTCTCTCTGAATACGAATTCACACATATACTGTAATTTCGTGGTGATGCAAAGTGATGCAAATAAAATTGTGAACAATGTGTAGCAACGTATAAAAAACAAAAACCAAAACCCACCAGAAACCGGTGGCGATCCACTTGTCAACGGACAATACGTAAACAAATTCCTTAATCTGTCGATTTGTTGCCTTTGACTGTATATCAAGTCAAAAGTAGATTATGCACCTCTGTCCAAAATGTTTATTTTGACGATTTTTAAGGTAACCGAGCTAAAGGCCTGGTACATTGTTCAAATCGTCAAAATAAATATATTGGTGTCCAAGACTTGGACAGAGGTGATTACGCTATTTTATCTGCCGAGAACAGATAAATAAAGCCTTAGAGAGATAAATGCGAGATTTTCGTTCTGGGAAGATAATATATTATTAATCGGTAGGCCCTAGCGTAACGATCATTTTACCCTAATATGTGTGCTTCTAAATGGTCCGGATGGATCCAAAAAAATCGTTTGAAATTAAATTAATTTTTTCGCTAATGCGTAACACTCCTCTTCGGATCTTTCATCGCAACGTTCACTAAATATATCTTGCGAGGGTTCGCACTCCTCTTTCCCGAAAGGATGCGGCACTAACTTAAACGTTGTTAATCCGGAGATGTCCAATTCACTGTTGAATCCAATGCTTTGTTCCGTTCCGTTAGAAAATATTTCAATCAAAGCCAAAGCCTCCGAGGTAACGGAATGGTTTCATGTATTCGCTTACGGTTGGCTTCATTCGTTTGTAATTTGAGATAATTGTACACAAAAATACACAAAAACTGTTATTAAAATTTTTAATATTACTGCTCAAAGACTTCCGAACGCTCGTACGATCAGTTATATTAAGCACAAACAATCGAAACAAAAATTTCATCGTTAAACAAAATGGCGGTCTCTCTGTAACATGGTTTTTTTGTTACGGTTTTGTTGAAGTTTCTCTTAAGAGTAAACAAAAATTTCATCGTTAAATAAAATGGCGGACAACACTTTTCTCTGTGTAACAGGTTTTTTGTTAAGTTTATTTTCTCTCAAAAATTTGGCAGGTTCACAAGCATTAGTAGTGTTTTCGTCGCGCTAGTCTCTGCAGTTTTTCCAGTGTTTTAACTGCAGATGCAACTTTTAACGTCGACCACCAAACTAAGCTGCAATAGCAGGAAAGGGACACACCACAGCAGTGTAGATCCAGTGAACTGCTTTTTCCCCAGCTTTTTCCAAATGCATTTCTACAGAACCAGAAAATTCTTATTGACTTGTTTACTTTGTCGGTAAGATGGTGGTGGTATTTGAACTTATCGACCAGGTTCAAGCTTATTCCTAACAGTTTAATGTGTGCTACTGCCTCCGTAGCGTGTTCGCTTCTTTCGCTGAAAAGGATCAGGCCAGTTATAGTGGGATTGACACTAAGCTTGTTTGCAACGCACCACGATTCAACAGTTTGTTTGATATGTTTAGAACAGAGCAGAGGGGTGTTGTCATCCGAGACCGAGTAGCCTTGTGTGAATAAACCATTGTCATTCAACTTCCTCAGGAATAGTACGACAACTATATACCAAAAGATGCATGACAAAATTCATCCTTTGATGACTCCAAGACTGACTCTGGTACCACAAACAGTGGCCTCAACAATTCTACTCTTTAACATCGCGAAAATCCAATTACAACCGTCGGACCCGTTCTTTTGACTTAACTGCGTTAACAATGCCAAGTGCGTCTAGAGCTACTTGACCTAAATTCAACGTATTTTCTATTTTGGATGCGAGTTCGTACAGAGCTAAGTATGTTGACTTACCTGATTTAGCACCTCGTTCCTCATATAGGTGACGACCTTAGTACAAGGACCTAAATTTGAAACTTCTGAAACAACATTCTATACGGTATTCAATTACTTTTCAAATAAAATCAAAATTAGGCGCAAGTCCTCTACTACAAATTTTCAAAAAAAAACTTTTGTTGCTAAAACTTTGGCGTGAATTGATTTTATTTCGGTTTTTTTAACTGATTAAGCCCTATATATTAGGCAATAAAGTAAAAAAAATTGTCATTATTTGAGCTAATCCGACAACCTGAATATTAATTAGATCAACTAAATTTGTATCAAAACATGAAACAAATTCCACCCATGGAGTGGCTTCTATTCTTAACAAAAATTGCCCCCTATGATTCAGGAGAAACAGGAGAAAGGCTTAAATAGAAACTTAACTAAGGAATAATTCAACAAATAACGAAATCAATCAGAGTATATAAAAAATCTCGGCCAACCGTCGGAATTTATCTTCTCTAAACGTACCCATAACGCAACGCAAGCTGCATTTGCTCTGTTCAACATGCTCGCCTATTTAAAGCTTAATTTTTGGTAGTTGACTACCAAACTGGTAGTTGACGACCATGTTGATACAGATGTGGAAGAGATGTTTACTGTTTGAGAGCTGCACACCGACTGATGAAATTATTTAGGCTGCTTGCCTATTTATAATTCGATAATGTGGTAGTTGACTACCAAATTGGTGAAAGTTGGTGGAGATGTTTATTGTTCAACATCTGGATATCGACTAATGAAACTATTCTTCCTGCTTGCCTCCAGAAAAAATCGAGAAAAAGAAAAAAGACCTCACCAGGCTTTAGCCGGTCTATTCTTGTTTAAGTAGATACAAGGACTTGCGTCACACTTTCACCCTTCAGGGTTTTTTAACTGATAGAATTTTACAATTTATATGCAAAAAACACTAAGGGCTTAGTAGCCTTTCATTCACGGTCCACTCACCAAATTTTAATTTTAAAAAAATAATCCTTGATTGGTGCCTGCAATACCTATCGTTTGACTTCACAATTTCAATTACCTTTCAGGGAATTTTTTTCTATTTTTCTATTTCTATTTCTATTTTTCGATTTACGCAAGTCCCAAAAAAATTATTTTTCAAAATGTTTCCCTACACTTTATAGTTATATTTGTTGATTTTAGTAATCTAGTTCACTAGTTATAATTAAATTGATTGTAAGACCATAGTACACGACTTCACTGTGTTTGTAAGTCTCAAGGAATAAAGACGTTTTACTATAATCTGCAGTTTTTATTCGTTAAACTGATACCGAAACCTGGTAAACTAATAGTATTGATTTTTCGCGCAGGTTTTTTAATTAATTATTCATTTTTAATACACCATGAATGAACTAATTAATTAGAACAGTCAGACATCGATTTTAGGGGGTGCCGGTGAACTAGACTAATATCAGTATGTGTAGCAACCTTTTCAAAAAATCATCATGTGCGCTTGTCAGTATTAAAGCATTTTAGTATTAGATACATAATCAGCAAATACATTGAAAATATCGACGAATACAAGAAACAGAAATTTAATAATTTTCTTGTGATACTCATATTATACGAAACTTCACATTAAATATACGAAATGTAGGCACTAAACCAAATTTATTGTGATAATAAAATCCCTAAAAATAAAACTAGTTTATATGTCCGTGATGGGTAGCAAAGAAAATCTACATAAACATAATAAAATGAAAGCCGAAAAACAACCAAATAAACAGCAAAAAAAAATTAGAAATTGAAGCTCTGATAATACTTGATGAAGGACAGAAAGTAATGGTTGATATGAAAATACAAAATCCACAAAAAAGGAAGAATTCTTCCAAAAACTACACGCCGCATAAATTACGCATGCACGAAAATTGAAATACTTATCTAGTAATGCTTGCCGCAAGAACACTTCAACAGAGGCAGTCGACGCAGTTGTGGTGAGTCGTGAGTGTCAACTTCCAAAACATCTGACGACGTTTCATTGGTGTAGAATAAAGATTAAAAGTCCAGTTTGAGTGTGAATTTTATTGATCCAAGATCTTTACATTTTAAACAGGGGTTATTGAATGAATTTTATATGTTAGGAAAACTGAAAATGTATGAAGTCGGATGTAATAAAAGGTTTCTGAAACAATTACAAGTAATTAACTACTCAAATGAATTATCAATTTATCGTGTTGAACTCGATTTTGTCGATACCAAAATTCAAGATAACCAGCAGCATTTAATATCATCTCTGTATGGTTCGATTTTGGTAGCTATCTAGCAATATCGCACATATTGTTTACAACGTTTGAAGGCCTAAAATCACTCAGTGTTCCTTGCATTTTCTGTATTCTTTATATGGTAATTAGTCATTAGTAATAAATAATTTCCACATAATGAAATTCGCAAGGCGCACTGAATGATTTTGGGCCTCCACCAAACGTTGTAAAGAATCGGTGGGATATCGCTAGAGAGCTGCCTTGGTAGCGACCAAAATTCAAGATAACAAGCAGAGTGTAATTCATTCACCAGCAGAACTCTGAGAATATAGAATGAACGACAAAAATTTAGAGTGAAAGATGAGAGTATAGAATGAACAGATGAAATGAACTCTTAAAAGGCAGATTATTGTCTCGCTGTTCTCTGTAATTTTGGTCTAACTTTTATCACATCATTTTTATCGAAAACTTATTATTCGAAAAACCGTTGTACAACTAAAAAGTTACAGAAACTTGGTTATAATTGGTTATAAAACGGATTTACAATTCCCGTACATTCTGTCTGGTATTCGAAATAAAACGAAATTTTGATGTACATTCAGTTCATCAAATCTTGTCCTTTTTTATTTCTCGTGTTTTTATTCATCTATAATTTATTAACATTTTCTTAGTTTTAATTTTTTTAATGCTGGGTTTGAACTGGGGACCTCTTGATCTCGGAGCGGCGCTACAACCAATGTTACTATTAAGAGTGATATCGCGAAATCTTCGAACAACTTTGGGACAAGGGGTCACGGATATTATTGACTTATAGCTCATTCGATTCGATGAACTGTTGCGAGTAAAACGTGGTACTACGTTTGGTGTCCTATGTTTTGTTGTCGACGCTCGAGGTCATGAAGTAAGGGTCTGCCAAAAGGGGCCCAAAATCGTTTTCTCGCGATCAGTCGAGTAAAACAATTTTGGGAAAAAACTATTTTAGTTAGGCTTGTAGGCCTTGAAGAGGTGCACATTTTGAGTATACACACCAGCAGGTTCATGTTGACCTATTGATGATATCAATCAGTTTAGGTGAAAAAATAGGTGATTTTCCCAAGTCCCTGACCGGCTGCAGTGACATAAGTCTGAGACATGGTATGTATGGTGAGAGAGCCTAGCCTCTGTAGTACCATAACATGTAAAAAAATCCTTGGATAAGTTTCACTGCAAAGGGTTGGAGCGACTTTAGCGGAAGTCCACCCCAAATCGACGAAATTTTATCCCTTTCTTTCGTTTGTTTTTCGCTTTTTTGAGGTTTTTTGTGCGACTATTCATTATTTATTGCTGATAAGAGTGAGATTCACTAAAATAAAGAATTTTTTGATGTATTCACGTTGTTCTTATACTCTTGGAACCCAAATTTCGATCTATTTGGACTATTTTCTATATAAAAGTGGGATATGAAGCATTTTTTGATTTTTTTTTTGTGGTTATTAAATATTGAATAATTATAATAATAATAATAATAATATATTGCAATAAAATTGTTATCTGAAGTGAACTTAACTAAATTACAAAGAGTTACTTGATATATCCACTTGGTTACGTACACTACGATTTTCGATTACTGGAAAATAGTCGAAATATTTATTTATTTGTTGGTTTTGAGACCGTTCTAACAGCCTTTTACAGCCAATAACAAGTTCAGTCTGGACCACCGGCTTTACGTGACTTCCGAACCACGCCTCGAAGTATGTAATTACTCTCTGAGGAAAGTTAGGTGCGAAATTGATATCTCGCCTTAATGTAGGCTAGGCATATGTACACAAATTCATCGTATTTGGGTTACGTCATACGATTCATTCAGTGTGTACATCGTTGCAGCCACCAAACACACCGCAACTACCCAAATTATGAAGCTTGAGTGAACTAAGGACGTTACCAATGCGATATAATCGCTAGAAAAATTCCATACGGAATTTGTCTGTCACGGGAATCGAACCCGGATCATTTTGGTGGAAGGCTAGTACGTAACCACTGAGCCATCCCGTCACAATATATGCATAAAACGTTCGAAATTTTAAGTCGTAGTGTACTCAACCAACGTGGATATATCAAGTAACTCTTTACTTTAGTTTAGTTCACTTCAGATAACAATTTTATTGAAAATAAATATTGAATAGCCACAAAAAAAGTCCAAAAATGCTTCATATCCCACTTTTATATAGAAAATAGTCCAAATAGATTGAAATTTGGGTTCCAATAGTATAAGAACAACGTGAATACATCAAAAAATTCTTTATTTTAGTGAATCTCACTCTTATCAGCAATAAATAATGAATAGTCGCACAAAAAACCTCAAAAAAGCGAAAAACAAACGAAAGAAAGGGATAAAATTTCGTCGACTTGGGGTGGACTTCCGCAAAAGTCGCTCCAACCCTTTGGAGTGAAACTTATCCAAGGATGTTTTTACATGTTATGGTACTACAAAAGCTAGGTTCTCTCACCATATATACCATGTCTCGGACTTATGTCACTGCAGCCGGTCAGGGACTTGGGAAAATCACCCATTTTTTCACCTAAATTGATTGATATCACCAACAGGTCAACATGGAGGTGACGTGTATACTCAAAATGTGCATCTCTTCAAGGCCTACAAGGTTAGCTAGTTTTTTCCCAAAATGGTTTTACTCGACTAATCGCGAGAAAACGATTTTGGGCCCCTTTTGGCAGACCCTTACTTCATGACCTCGAACGTGGACAAAAAAATAAAGTTCACCAAACGTAGTACTACGTTTTACTCGCATAAGTTCAACGAATCGAATGAGCTATAAGTCAATAATATCTGTGACCCCTTGTCCCAAAATGTCTGATGTTTTGGCGATATCACTCTTAAGACATACCACATTAATAGTCGTATTGTGAAGCGACGGTAGAAGTAGGTGAACGTGGAGCACGTTTGTAGACGACATACTTATATATGATGTACGTTTACTTACATGACATGAAATTTGGTTCTGTTTATCTGAAAAAATTAAAACAAGGGCAGAAGACAAATTTAAAAAAAAAACTTCAAACGACTGTAACAGATGTCACAGTGAACGATGCTACAGTCAATGAGATCCAATCAATGGAATGGAAAAACTCACACACGTTTGGCTGGTTGTCTCTAACAGAGGACAGTTGGTAAAAATTGTCATCAATAGGAACAAATTAACTTATAAATTAAGATTGTTCTATAGCATACCAATGTAGGAAAGGTTAAATTTTTTAGTTGAAAGACTATCACCTGAACAAGGAATTTTGTAGTCGACGACAGAAGAATAATTTAAAATATCCAGAACACCGGATTCCAAATATTTGTACTTGGTCAATTCAACATAGAACCACCTACATCTCCGGTTCGATATATTACGTTGTTTCTGTTGCGAAATATTTCGCTTACGTCGCTATGCGTAGCTATAACAAGAAGCTGTCTTACTTCAGTTTAATTCTTGGTGTTTAATATACGAAGAATGCATAAATAATGTTATTATGGCGTGTTTACAGTAAATTTATCCTTAAAAATATATAACACATAACATTCATCGTCCAATAAATTAGGCCTAAAAGTTTACTAGGACCCATCTGCTGGGAGGGTCAGATCCCTTTCTCAATAGTTTTTGTAATGTAATGTGAGATTTTCAAGGGTCTCAAACGATTGTAATTGAAACAGTTGAATTTAATGCTGAACAACAAACGAAACGTTTATTTAACGATGTAAATGTAATTTCGACCCGTACGGATCAAGAATGATCTATCATGGAATCAATACAAAGTGTATTGATGCGGTTATGCGTTACAGTTACACATTTAATTCGTGTTCTATAAAATGCCCCGGCTAAAAAATTACGTAAGTCATCAATAAAAATTAAATTCGTGTGAACTACGGCCCTCGCTTCCCTCTCGTTAATTTTTCGACCCGTACGAATAACTGGGGTCTTATAGGTTTACTATAAAGTTTGTAACACGTCGAGTTGGACTCTTAGAGTAAGAGGAAACCTATTGTCTTTGTCCAGAGATCCTGTCTGTGTCCATCTGTTTGCACGATAACTTAAGTAAAACGCATCCGATTTTAAAAATTCTTTTTTTCACTGTTTTGGGCGAATGACAAATGCTGGTCTAAGTTCGAAGTTGAGCGATTTGTCGAATATACCTCCGGAAATTTAAGCGCTACATTTGCAAAGCATACGTCAAATGGAAGGTATCTACGATCCGACCTGTAAAACCATATAAAAGACGAGCTGTAGGTAGACCACCAGAGAGATGGACAAACGGAATTAAGAATATTGCAGGTACAAACTGACAGCAAATGGCAATGGATCGTACGAAATGGAAAGAAGTTGGAGAGGCCTACATCCAGCAGTGGATAGAAACAGGCTGAAAAAGAAGAAGAAGAAGACCTGTAAAAAAAGTTTATAAAAATCGGATACCGAATCGTGAGTTTGGGCACTTGGTATGAACCAGTTGCAGGCCCTTTTCAGCTTCGAGACTGAAAATATTTCGATTATCAATTACCGATAATTTCGGTCAAATACCTTAGCTGTTTTTTTTCGTGAGTTTCGATATGAGGCAAATATAAAATCCATGAGTCGAGTCGAAATGGTTGTTTATGACATCGAGTGCAAATATTTTATTGGGCTCTATTATCGTGAGCCTAATAAAATACAATGCACCGAGATTCATCGAACGATTTATGAGTGATATCGCCACTTGAACCAATAGACCGTGTGCAGTATAAAAAATTTATTTTTAATTAATGTAGATTATTATTCTGTAGAACAAAAGTGTAAACAGAATATTTGAAAAATGTCTGCTTGATTTTATATCTCACTTTAAAAGCTGTAATTTGTATGAAACTAAAAGGATATCCGAACCATTCTAATTCATTCTAATTGGATTCTTACTAAGATTCTAATAAGTGGGATGGCATCGGGATGGCAACAGTATTTTTCAATAATTTCTATAAAAATAATTAAATATTTTTAGACCCGTACGAAGTACTGGGGTCTTATAGGTTTACGCATACGTTTGTAACACGTCGAATTGGACTTCCTGAGTAAGGGGAAACCTATTGTGGTTGTCTAGAGATGCCAAATCCGCGAAAAAAAAAATGTCCGCCTGTCCGTCTGTCTGTCTGCACGATAACTTGAGTAAAACGCATCCGATTTTGAAAATTCTTTTTTTTCCCGTTTGGTAATGTCAAAAGACAGGCTAAGTTCGAAGATGAGTGATTTTGGATCGACCCCTCCCGAGCTGTGGCCAATAAGTGCTTTACGGTTTTTCGAAGATATCTCCGGACATTTAAACGTTAAACTTGTAAGTGATACGTCAAATAAAAGGTATTTACAATACCGATCGACAAAAAAAAAGTTTATGGAAATCGGATGACCGACTCGTGAGTTAGACCCCTTGGTGTGGAACAGGCACAGGGCGGCAAGCAGTTTTTGCTTGTAGGTCGGCCACATTTGAACATATTTCGTCTGTTTTAGCTTTATTAGATAGGTATTGACCGTACCAATCAGGGAATTTTTTTTTTTTGAAATTATGTTCTCCGGAGCGTGAGCTAGGTCTCTTGGAGTGAGCTCTTATCTGGCTACTCGGAAGTACAGTGAACGTGGTGTATTTTGACAATATCTCGAGTAAATTTTGACCGAATTTCATGAATTTTTTTTTTGTTTGAAAGGTATTAACGAATGTAAAGCGTCGGTACTATTTCCGGTCTCCTAACAAAATGGCTGCCGGCGGCCATATTGGATTTTAGTAAAATAGAAATATCTTGGGAAAAATGATACTTAGAGAGTTTCTGTTAACATGGAAATAATTTGTTATGTGTGTGGGGTTTCAGGGATTACATATATGGACATCTTTATATACCTATATACAGCTATATTGAGCTATATTGAGCTATATACAGGCATATAGAGCTATATAATAGCATATTCCTCTGTGAAATGTTTATTTACAGTGAAATATAGTTAAATATAGCGGTATATAGCTGTTTAAATAGGAATTTATGAAATTTGACTTCGTACGGGGCTGTCTATATTGCCTCCGGCAATTTAATTGTATATGATAACAAGGCAAAGAGTGGATAATTAATGTAAGTGATTTAAAAGGAAGAATAGTTTTTCAGCAGAGAAGAAAATGAAGTAAGAGAGTTTCACATTAAAGGGTTTTGATACGAATAGGTGTTTCGTACGGGTCGGCGTTAGCTATGTTTTTCAATGGTTTTCATAGTAAATCTTCTTTTTATTGAAATATGAAAATTTTTTCTCAAAATCGGGGAAAATAAATACATAAATACGGCCATTTGGGCGAGCTATAGCGCGTTGGATTCGTATTTCAATTCTAAGAAATAGGTTTCTTTTGTTTTTTCTGTTAGTTTCCAATTTTTGGAGTGAACATGTGAAAATTGATAGCATGTCAAAGGGTAGGGAAAACACTATTATAGGATTAACTCGAGATAGACGAATTCTTAAAAGTTGAAATGTTTGCGAGTGTGCGCCTCTAAAGACCTATCATTAGAGTATAGGCACGGGTCGGGAGTAAACAATGAAAGTATGATCCGGGAAACCGACTATGGGGTGTTGTAGCTGGACACACTCACTATCATCCCATATAAACAAAACCCCAGATAAATTGCGTTGCAAGCCAGGAAGTTGCACGAAGCAAAAAGGTCACCAAATGGACCATACTCTTTTCATAATTTCGAGTTCAACGGACAACGTAAACGTCTGATTGTGATCAAAAATTACCCTAAAGTTATGCTACTCACTTTTAGTGATCATATAATGAGTCCAGGAACGAACATTGCTATTATTCTTTGTGTATAATCACACACACATTACAAATGATGGGCTGAAAAAATCATTAAATGCGAAATTTTTGAGTTTTTGAAGAAAATGCTCCATTTTCAGACAATTTCTTCGCTTTTCAAGTGTATGAAGAATATATATTAGTTAGGAGACGCGAATATTTAAATTCTGAACGCGAAAGAAAGAATCAAATTGTTTTGGAAACAACATGGTGGTGGTCCGAAAAAAATGGATCTTGGTCAAATAATCTTATTTCTTCAAAAAACGAGCCATCAGAACAGTCGGAGCGTTTGCTGCGACTGAGCCCCGTACAAACCCGTATATCTATTGCGAACGTGACCCTAGTGCGTCTGTCACCCTACTTTGACCGTAAGCCTATGCGCCGGTTAAAGTAGTTAAAGTAAAATTATTATGTAATGTGTACATCTTAGAAATTGCGCATAGCGCAATTACGAAGCCCCGTACGACGTTCCTTTCAAATAAAAGAAAAATTTCAAATAGCCCTAAAATTTTAATTTATTGAGTATAAATACACATAGGGCCTAGTATCGGCCTCAGTCCGAGGATCCAATTTTTTTTTTTCAACTACATTCTATTCGGCCTTTGATTACCTTCCAAATGAAACAAAAATTACGAAAAACGGATGAAATTTGCTCGAGTTATATGTAAAATACACATAGGGCCCTAGTAGCGGCCTTAGTCCGAGGACCCAAATTTAATTTTTTTTTTCAACAACATTCTATTCGGCCTTTGATTACCTTCCAAATGAAACAAAAATTACGAAAAACGGATGAAATTTGCTCGAGTTATATGTAAAATACACATAGGGCCCTAGTAGCGGCCTTAGTCCAGGGACCCAATTTTTTTTTTCAACTACATTCTATTCGGTGTTCGATTATCTTTCAAATGAAACAAAAATTACGAAAAACGGATGAAATTTACTCGAGTTGTATGTAAAATACGCATAGGGCCCTAGTAGCGGCCTTAGTCCGAGGACCCAAATTTAATTTTTTTTCAACAACATTCTATTCGGCCTTTGATTACCTTCCAAATGAAACAAAAATTACGAAAAACGGATGAAATTTGCTCGAGTTATATGTAAAATACACATAGGGCCCTAGTAGCGGCCTTAGTCCGAGGACCCAAATTCAATTTTTTTTCAACAACATTCTATTCGGCCTTTGATTACCTTTCAAATGAAACAAAAATTACGAAAAACGGATGAAATTTGCTCGAGTTATATGTAAAATACACATAGGGCCCTAGTAGCGGCCTTAGTCCGAGGACCCAAATTTAATTTTTTTTCAACAACATTCTATTCGGCCTTTGATTACCTTCCAAATGAAACAAAAATTACGAAAAACGGATGAAATTTGCTCGAGTTATATGTAAAATACACATAGGGCCCTAGTAGCGGCCTTAGTCCAAGGACCCAAATTTAATTTTTTTCAACAACATTCTATTCGGTGTTCGATTATCTTTCAAATGAAACAAAAATTACGAAAAACGGATGAAATTTACTTGAGTTCTATGTAAAATACACATAGGGCCCTAGTAGCTTTTCACTTCTAAGGCCCTAACTCACGGTCCACTCACCCGATTTTAAAAAACTTTTTTTTCCTGGATTGGTATTGACAATACCTATCATTTGCCGTGTCATTTACATTTCCATCGTTTATTTTGCCATAAATATCACCAAAAGACCTTAAATCACTTAGGTGGCCCTAACTCACGAAGGGCCGACCCGAATATGCCCATCTTCGAACTTAGCCTCACTATTTTGACTATCTTTCAGGGAAAAAAAAAATTTTTGAAATCGGATTTGATTTACTCAAGATATCGACGTGACGGACAGACGGACAGACGGACAGACGGCCCAAATTTTTATTGCGGATTCGTCATCTATAAACATAGGCAAACACTTTGCACTTACCGTCTGCTTCGAATTCCATCAATTACACACGGTATCGTAATCCTATAAGCCCCTTCGTACTTCGTACGGGGCTAAAAACCAAAAACCAAATTTATTGGTGAAAATCTGGTTCGAATATTTGAAATATTTGTGATAAATAAATTTAAAATAAAATCACAAATATTTTTAATTATATTAAATCGACGTTTTTTGAAAAAATAAGATTATTTGACCAAGATCCATTTTTTTCGGACCACCATATACTTTCGAAAACAATTTGATTTTTTCTTTCGCGTTCAGAATTTGAATATAGCGTGTGAGAGGTTTCCAGACAGAGCCGAAGGCGACTCGATTCCAGACCTCGCCCTCGGCTCTGTCTGGAAACCTTTCACACGCAAAAAAAACTTTTAGTCGTAGGTACGAAATGTACTATTTCGACTCTAATTCCCTTGACTGAAAGTCAAAGATCTTTTGCCAGAAAATACAGAAAAATGTGGGTAACCAAAAGGTTCACTATGATTGAAATTGTATGACACGATGACTTGCGTAATTCTCAACCAATAGAGTTGGGTTATGGAGGCCATGGTATTTTTATCGAATAAAGCATAGTTAGTAGTGACTTAGTTCACTATTAGAAAGTTATAAAAGTTAAATTTCAAATTTTAATTAAATTAAAACGGTAGCGAATTTTAATTTTTTGCCGCTTTAAAATTCGTTCAGTTTTTTCCCAGTCGTTGTGTTGTATGTGTGAAAAAAAAATCCTAACCTAAGCTGTCACATTTTTTGTGTATAAAAAAAACATAAACAAACAACATGAGTTCAGAAAAAAATCAAAATAAACGCGTTAAAGCAAATAAAAAATCTGATAGAGGACAAGTACAAATTGAAGTGCCTGTGGTTCCCAACGTGCCAAGCGCTGTATTAGGAAGAGGTCTTGGACACGTTAACAATGTGATAAGTTCTGCAGTAGGAACCGGTCGTGGAAAAGCTGTAGCGCTTGGTAGAGGAAGAGGACGTGCAAGCGTTTTGAATACTGCGGATGTCACTACAGACAACAGATACGAACAAGCTACATCGACGAACTTGCCCGTCATCTCATATCGTAATGTCGCAGACCTCTGGTAGCACATTTTTTAAGTTCTTTTCGGTTCATTTTTTTGGCTTAGTTTAATTTAATTAAAGAAATTTATTTGATAACTAGGATAACTTGTTGTTATGTTTGGAAAAAATAATATTAAAATGATAAATGTCATGAAATGTCAACAATTCCCAAATTTTCCCTTTCAGTGTTGCGATAAAAATTTGACCGAAAATAACTAAACAACGAATGAACGTGCAAAATAAGAAATGAATATGAAATGAGAAAAAGTTGCTGTTATCAGTCTCAGTAATGAGTATCATTGTTCGTACATTTATAATTTACTTTTCGGAATCTTATACTAGTTATTTATCTACCAAGGTAGGTATGAAGGTATTTTTTCGCACTAGATGTCGATTGTCGAACCGAGGCGAAGCCGAGGTCGACAAGACGTCGTGTGCGAAAAAATACCGGCATACCTACCGTGGTAGATACAACGTTTTTCGCAATTTCGGGCCATAATCACCTTTTCAATGCAAAACTTGTCCTACATTTTGTTCCAAAATTCTTGTGTATACAGAAATTCATTTGAACGATCAAGAAGGCTGCATTATAATACACATTGCAATGTGATGTAAAGAGACGCGTTGAATGAAATCGAGTAGTCAATGCTTAGTATATACGCTTCAACAATACGTTCGGTATAATTGTGTGACTCTATAGCTGAATGGCTATAGTCGCTGCTTTGTGGTCAAAAACCTTTTGGTGTCGGGGGTTCGATTTCTGGTCAATGCAAGATTTTTATTTATAAAAATTTAGCCTTCGTTGAAGGTAATAGGTTCTTTAGCGTGCGAAAAAAAAGTTGATATCGCACTGCGTCCAGAAATACAGTGAAAAAAATACCTTCAAAACGACATTAAATGGATGCATGGAAAGGTGATGATTATGGACCGGAATTGCGAAAAATAATTTTATGAATGGAAAACTTAGTTTGAACTACACTAAAAAAAATCAAATCGAACTCAACGATCTAGCAGCACTACAACCAAATCCTTCGATAAAGAGTAGTGTTATGTTGAAAAAAAAATATCTGATGTTTGGGCAACAGTTGTGTTTTTAAAAATTTAATTAATTTAAAAAAAAAATCGCACATTTTGGGCATTTAAAGTACACAAAATCTATTTTCATACTCATATCTACAACTTCTTTCGAAACCCCCCAACTCTATTTAGAAGATTCTTTTTTTGTATTGCGTGGAATCAGATTCCTCAGGCTAAGTTCGAAGATGGGCTATGCAGGACCAACGATTTGGAAGGTATTCGTCAATAATATTTAAATGATTCAAAATTATTTGTAAACTAATTTTTGGTAAAATAAAATTTAAAGAAAAAATTATACATAAAATATGTCCTCAATTGCGTGGTCTAACAACAACGAAAATTGACATTGCTGGCGATGAAAGTTTCGTGTTCGTCAATGAACATTTAACTAAGGCACGAAAAAAACTTTTTTACACGGCGAAGGCGTTCAAGACAGCGAATAATTTCAAATATTTGTGGACGAATAAAGGGAAAATTTATCTGAGGAAGAACGACGGTTGTCAAGCGATAAACGTCAATTTTTATACGAATTTTGATAAGATCAATGGAAGCGACTAGTCGCTCCGCCCGTCCTTCGAGTATGGTACGTTTCAATTGTCTAGTTTTGTTTGTTGAACTTATTATTTTTATTATTTTTTATTTTTTTTTATTTTTATTTTGAACTATTTTTATGGATTTAAGAGTAGGATTGCCTACCTTTATGAACGACGAATTTGACAGCGTGAGAGACTATTCGAGATCTGATTGCGTGCATGTGGGTGGCTTGCGAATTTTTCAAGTAAATTTCCGTAGTATCAAAGATTTGAGACGTTTTGACTTGTTTGTGCAATTTCTGAGCAAGTTCCCTGGTGTGTACGATATTGTGATTGTCGGTGAGTCTTGGATTGATGCTAGTGAAGTGGGTCTGTACGGCTTACCTGGATACAGTGCTGTCTTTGCTTCGAGAGATGGCTTTGCTGGTGGGCTAGTCGTTTATGTGCACGAGCGATTGAATTATGTATTCAATGAGTCTTTGAGCTCTGATTTCTTTTATGTTTCATTGACAGTCCAGTTACCGCCTAACTATGTAGCCTCTAACTTCAAGCTTCATGCTTACTACAGGCCACCAGTAGATTCGAACGTTGATGGTTTCTTGGATCATTTGGCTAAGGCCATTGACGGTGACAGGTTTGGTATGGTTGCGGGTGATATGAACATCAATGTGCTGCCGGTTGGCTCTGCTAGTCGCTCTTCGCTTCGTAGACGGTATGAGAGCATTATTGCGAGCTGTGGCTATTCTGTTGGGAACGATAGAGTAACCAGACCTGATAGTGGTGCTCTCCTTGACCATGCTGCTTTTAGCTGCGATAAACACATCACTGTTTACAACTCGACCGTTCACCATGTGATGAGTGACCATAATGTCGTGATCTCACGTGTATCGCTACCGATTAGCGACAAGTACTCGGTTTTGACTAAGACGGTTGTTGACTACGAAAGAGTGAACTCAGAGTTGGTGAATCTCCTTAGCGATGAGCGAGTGCCGCAGTCTGATGATGTTAATGGCTTGTACTCTTACTTCTCGGCGTCCTTTAAGTCTTCTGTCTCCAAATTCTCTGTGACTAAGGAGGTCAGGGTTAAGACTGCCCACTTGAGCTGCCCATATATGAATGATCACCTCGAGTACATGATCCGTAAGCTGTGTAACCTGAGGAACAGGATTAGAAGGAAACGGCGCTTGGGACTTGACCATTCCCACTTGGACCATAAGTTGACTGTTCTGAAGGTTGAGTTTGAGAGGTACCAGTCGCAGTACAAGGAATATTATTATGAAGATCTGTTTCGCGACTGCGAAGGGCCCAAGCGTGTATGGAAGAGAATCAATAAGCTGTTGGGTAAAGCTCGAAAGAGCGGCAGTGTGGTTTCGCTAGAAGATGAAGGAAATCCGGTTGATCGAGATAAGGTCGCCGGGTTTTTTAATGAATTTTTTGCGAATGTCGGCAAGAGACTTGCTGAAGAGATTCCCTGTGGTAACCTGGGCGACTTGAATAAGTTTAATACGCTGACTGTTTCTCCCCTGTCGCTTTTTTTCGAGCCGGTTACTGCTCCTGACGTTAGCTCTATAATCATGTCGATGAATGTTGACAAGTCGCCAGGCTTCGATGAAATTTCAGTGGGCTCTTTGAAATGTTGCTCCACATCGATCTCTCCGTTTTTGAGTGACTTGTTCAATCTGTGCTTGGCCCATGGGGCATATCCTGATGACCTGAAGCTCGCCAAGGTCGTTCCCATTTACAAGAAAGGCTTGACTTCTGAAGTCGGTAACTACCGTCCTATATCTGTACTGCCGGCAGTCAACAAGGTCCTTGAGACTGTGATCCACCGTGCTATTAATGGCTTTCTTAAGCAATCTGATTTTTTTAACATGAGGCATGGTAGTGGGACTCATACTGCCTTGTTCGAGCATGATTAACGCTGAGATTGACGAGGGAAGGGTTGTCTCGGGTCTGTTCATAGATCTGACTAAGGCGTTTGATACCGTTGTTCATGAGCTTCTTCTTGCCAAACTTGAATTTGCAGGTATCAGAGGTGTGGCCCTAGATTTGGTGAGGAGTTATCTGACTGGCCGGAGGCAATTTACCGTTTGTAACGGCGTGAACAGTGAGCCCGTAGACGTGACTGTAGGTGTTCCGCAGGGAGGTGTGCTGTCCCCACTTCTTTTTGTGGTGTTCATTAACGACTTCTTTGATCTACCGATGGAGTCCTCCCCCTTTGGATTTGCCGATGACACGAACATGTTTATTTCGTCGGCAGTAGCTTCTGATAACGTGTCAGGCCTTTCCGAAGATCTTGTTCTTATGGCAGAGTACTTTCGTGTAAATAAGCTTACGTTAAACTTGGAGAAGACGAAATTGGTCCACTTCGGCAAACCCAGCGTCAAAATTGACGATCTTCCAGTTCTGTTTTTTGAAGGTGTGGAAGTCAAGGTGCATTCGTCCGTTAAGTGTCTCGGACTGACGTTAGACGAGTTTGTGACGTGGGAGCAGCACATCTCTAACGTCAGCTCCACGATCTCCAGTCGGATTGGGATTATCAAGCGACTACGTTTCTTACCCAGAAGGGTTCTAAGGATGATATATTTCTCCACCGTGCATTGTCACTTAACGTATTGCATCGGTGTTTGGGGCTCGGCCAAGAAGACGTTGATTGATGAGTTTGAAGTGCTACATAGATCAGCACTTAAAGCAACTCACAAACTGCCAATGCGGTTTCCGACAGATTCACTTTTCATGTACCACTTTCCTGAGATGTTGACTGTTCCTCAGATGTATGAGATGGCTGTTTGTAAATTCGTTTTCTGCTGCGTGAATGATCTGAAACACCACTCTGTTCGATTTTTTGATAACTCCAATCGCTACGGTACTAGGTATTCTTATCTGCTCAGGATGCCAAAGGTTTCGTCAAAGTACGGTAGCCGCTGCTTGCTATACGCTGGTCCGAAGTTGTTTAATGCACTGCCACCTCAAATTCGAAATTCTCTCAGTCTAAACCCATTTTGTCGTTCATTAAAGGCATTCTTGTTGAATTGATTACGAAATTTTCCTGATTTAATTTACTTTGAAATTACTTACTAGATGAAACTACCATGGTCGAATTATGTGCTTTTTACTAAAGAATACATACGTACTTCGATACATTTTCCCTTTTTCGGTTCAATAATTGTGGAGCTTGAGTTGTTTAGTCTTGTGATTAATTTTTGTTTTTATGCTTTTACGATTTTATACTTTTGTTAACTTTTTTATAGTAGCTCTTTTGAATTGTTTAGTGCAAACTAGAGTTACGCAGGTCATGTAAACAGAATTTTTTTAAGATGAAATAAATGAAATGAAATGAAATGAATGAATTGTCCTTTCCTACTTTCCTGACCTACTCTTATTTCACGTATTATTAGTTAAAAATGTCAAATGAACCAAAGAAATTGTTAAGTTGAAGGATTTACATCGCGGTTTCATACATATTGATGTCTAATGGATTTTTAATTTAACTAAAAAATTGTCCTATCTAAGTACTTTCGACTAAGTTTTTTTTTTCTCAAAATATTTATTTCACACGCAGAATGCGTCACCCATAGAGATATCAGTTACTTTGTAAGTTAAAACACAAGGAGTTGCGTTTACCCTGATTTTATATATATTGACAATTATGACGAAATTCTTTTTATGAGATAAATATTTCATGTACTGATGCTGAAAAAGATTGTACACAATTGAGCGCACTTGGGAACTGCCCCCAAGGCCCTGCCTGTGCCCTCTTTTCTTCCCGTAGGAATCGGCTAGGAGTTAGGTCCGAAATGTGGTAATTTTAAGGAGAGTTTGCTTATAACGGATACACAATGATCGTATAAACGGTTTCTCATCGCCTTACAAGGAGTTAGGTCAATTGATCACCTATCAAATGTTTGCTAATCCGCAATAAGAAATTCAAAACTAACGCGAATTATATACTGCAACGTATACCGGCGGCAATGAGTGGTAAAACAAGACACATTCGCTACACATGTTTGTGCTATGCAAATGGATCAAGTAAGGACACCTATCTTACCAGTGGAAAATTCGCATTAGAATCAAATTTGTTTGCAAAATTAGCTGTTACACATCGATGGATGACAGAAAAATCATAACAGAAGGAACTGTTCCGGGCCAGCGCCATCTGTTATCATTTCTCTGATGGGTTACAATTTCCCTAACGTGGCGTCGCATCCATCCCCAAGCTAATGTGGCAATATTAAGGAGAGTTTGCTTATAACGGATACACAATGATCGTATAAACAGTTTCTCATCGCCTTACGAGGAGTTAGGTCAATTGATCACCTATCAAATGTTTGCTAATCCGCAATAAGAAATTCAAAACTAACGCGAATTATATACTGCAACGTATACCGTCGGCAACGAGTGGTAAAACAAGACACATCATGGCCCTACGTTAGTGAAGGGCCGTGACGCAAGTCCGTTCACACTGAAAAAATTGACAAAAAAAATTTTTCCGTAGGACTAAGGAACATTATATACACAACTTTTTTGACTTTTCCCCCTCCGCTCCTACTACCCCCACTTGTTTTATTCGTAATCTATACGAGTTCAACGAGCTATCACACGCCTCATAAGGTTAAGATTTGGCCGAGATATTAAATTAATAATAAAATAAAAACTTGGAAATTTGTAGAAATTTGTATGGAAAAATGTATTTTCATACATTTTGAAATTGATGAATTTTACCAACCTTTGTTACTCTGTTACTCTGTTACAAGGAGTTGCGGGAAATGTTAACTATTATCGAAAGGCAAGAATGCATTCGCTTGCACCAAATTCGATCAAATTCACTTTCATTTGGTTTACTTTTATATTGTACCTAAAACATTTCTAACATTAACAACAATAGAACATTGAAAAAAATCCTATTCGATCAATTTTTTATTCTTCAAAAATCTGATCTCAGGAACCATGAAAATATGAGTGAACAACTAGAGTCACATTAAATCTCGTTTTTCGACATAAAAACATAAAATCTGTAAAAAATTAGTTTCTATAATTTTATTTAAAAAATAATAATTTTATTTCGAACTAATTTGTAAACTATTAATAAAATTTAAAATTTGTAAACTATTAATAAACCGGTGTCATCCGAGACGACTGGAGTTTACAGAAGTAAGAAAATTACAGAAGTAACGAAAGAGAAACGAGCAACGAGCTACCTTTTTCAACGGCTAGGAATAGCAATTCAACGAGGAAACGTTGCATCAATCTTGGGTACGCTTCCGCCTTCTAAAAATCTAAACGAAATATTTTACTTGTAAAAAATTTGAATTTTGTTAACTAAATAAACATAGATATTTTTGAGTATATTAATAAAATTTAAAATTTCACTAAAAATGCAGAAAAAAATGTTCATACAGCGAAGAGATAGTTCGAGTTTACACATTGTTGCTATTTCCTACTTTAATGTACGCAGCAAACTTGACAAGTTCAGGAGTGAAGAGTTGCTGATTTGATTTCACTTGCGTTTATTTTCTCTTTTTTCATTCGTACGTGTACGTCACAACATACACGAAAACGAAGCAAAGTCAAGTCAAATCAGCAACACTTCTCTGCTGAACTTGTCATGTTTGCTGCGTACAATAAATAACAATTAATTTTAGCAATGTGTAAACTCCAAAGTCTCACTCAACTGTAAAAGTTTTCAAAACTGCTGTGTCAATCACATCAGTCAGTGTAGACGTTCATATCGACTTGTTACTAAACGCTCTCCTCTTTGAACGCACCCAAAACATGTTCGTTTAGTGCGGCATTGAATATGTAAATCATATGTACATCGAATGTACATCAAATGTACATCTACTGTGAATCAAATGTGAGGACAAAAAATGTTTAATTAGCACGTACAGCAAATCTACTCAATATTTTGATTATTGCAGGCCACATCTAAATTATTTAAGAAACATAGAATCAGGTTGCAATTGACAAAAATATTTAGGTAAATGTGAGCATGCAAAATGGCCAAATTTGCCTTATATGACACATTTGCCCATATGTGATTCGCACATTTGGCCTTATAATGACAGAACATATTTAATTTTATTGCACCAATCGGTGCATTTGGGTCCAAAGTATTAGGATGTGACAAAAGTTTTATGAGATTCATCGCTAATTTGTGAAATGTGACAATTAAACTCAATGTGATGTATTTACATTTGATTCACATTTGAATCACAGATGTGAGTCAAATGTGAAAAAAATGCGAAATAAATGTGAAACACATGTGAAGTTAATGTGTTTGTGAGAGCGTTCTGAGCATGCGTGTATACAAATCTTATGAAAACATTACAATTTAGTTTGATCATTGCCCTACATTAGTGAAGGGCCGTGACGCAAGTCCGTTCACACTGAAAAATTAGACAAAAAATTTTTTCCGCAGGACTGAGGAACATATATACACGAACTTTTTGACTTTTCCCCCTTTGCTCCTACTACCCCCAAAGTATTTTATTCGTAATCTGGGCGTCCATACGAGTTCAACGAGACATCACACGCCTCATAAGGTTAAAATTTGGCCGAGATATTAAATTTCAAAACTTGGAAACTTGCAGAAATTTGTATGAAGAAATTCATTTTCATACATTTTGAAATTGATGAATTTTACCAACCTTTGTTACTTTGTCACTCTGTTACGGCGAAACTTTTTAATTTACCGGTGAATTTGGCTGAAATTTTCAGGGTATGTTAAGGACGTAATTCTAAGAAACTAATTTGAAGGAATTTTCTTAAAAGCTTATAATTTCGGAGCTATCTATGAGCGTTTTGAGCCATTGAGCTATATGACCCATAACTCAGAAAATATAAAAGATAGAAAGTTCGTTTAAAAGACAAATTTATAGAGTTTCAGATTTTATTCGACACGTGTTTCATGGTTTTCCTAAAAAGTCGTCTATTTGGGAGCTATGAGCGTTTTAAGTGCGAGCTATGTCAGCCATAACTCGGAAAATACGGCAGATGGAAACCTCGTGTAAAAGACAAAGTTATAGAGTTTTAGATTCTAGTCGATACGTGTTTCATGGTTTCACTAAAAAGTCCCTTATTTGGAAGCTATGAGCGTTTTAAGCGCGTCAAATTTTCGATTTTCGTCAAATTTTCGATATTCGTCAATTTTTCGATTTTAGTCAAATTTTCGATTTTTATCAAAGTTTTGATTTTCGTCAAGTTTTCAAATTCCGTCAAAATTTTCGAATTTCGTCAAATTTTTTATTTTCGTCAAATTTTCGATTTTCGTCAAATGAAAGCTGGAAGATTCAGATCAAAGAGAAAGTTATACAGTTTTGTAAGAAGAATATTTTCGTTCAAACTGCACAATATGATTGTCTATTATCTGCGACCAAATTATAAAAAATCACAACTTACAAAAGAGCTGATATCGCCCAAAACCACTTACAGTGGAGGTGTGACGCAAGTCCTGTTATCCACTTACAAAAGAACTGATATCGGTGTAGGTGACGCTTACAGATTCGACACGCAAAAAGGTATACGTCACAAATGGCAGCTGATGAGGAAAGTACGCGAAAGGCTTATCAACAAAAATCTTACCAGAAAAATTTTAGGAAGAAAATTATAATAAAAAAGTTTGCGTCACAAGGGGCAGATGATTCGGCTTTCTTCCGTTTGAATTCCATTTTTTAAAGGAATGTATTTCACAATTTTACAAATTTTCCTTCCTCAACATCTGCCCCTTGTGACGCAAACTTTTTTATTATAATTTTCTTCCTAAAATTTTTCTGGTAAGATTTTTGTTGATAAGCCTTTCGCGTACTTTCCTCATCAGCTGCCATTTGTGACGTATACCTTTTTGCGTGTCGAATCTGTAAGCGTCACCTACACCGATATCAGTTCTTTTGTAAGTGGATAACAGGACTTGCGTCACACCTCCACTGTAAGTGGTTTTGGGCGATAGGATATACTGTTCGATTTTGACATTGATGAACGAATAATGATTGCGCAGATAATTAAACGAAATTTTTATTGATTTTGAGAACGAAACAGATTACTTTTTAAAAATTATTTAAGAAATGAAGTTTTTAATTGAATCACTCCTCGTATTGTCGAAAAGTGAAATTTAAATGGACTTCATGTTTGCTCATATATTAACCGATCATCATGACTAATCGTCATAGTACGAAGGAGACGTAGTTAGAGTTTTCCCCCAAATATTTGTTAGCGAAAGTAATTTTTCATTAAATTTGAAATGGACGTTACAAAACTAAGTATAATCAGGTAAATTTTATCTTATTTGAAATCGTACGAATATCATTCTTGCCTTTCGATAATAGTTAACATTTCCCGCAACTCCCAACGAAACTTTTGAAATTTTCAGGGTATGTTAAGGACGTAATTCTAAGAAACTAATTTGAAGGAAATTTTATAAAAGCTTATAATTTCGGAGCGAGTTAAGCTATTGAGCTATAGGACCCATAACTCAGAAAATGTGGCAGATAGAAAGTTCGTTTAAAAGACAAATTTATAGAGTTTTAGATTCTAGTCGACACATGTTTCATGGTTTTCCTAAAAAATCATCTATTTGGGAGCTACGAGCGTTTTAAGTGCGAGCTATGTCAGCCATAACTCGGAAAATATGTCAGATAGAAAGTTCGCGTAAAAGACAAAGTTATAGAGTTTTAGATTCTAGTCGACACGTGTTTCATGGTTTCCCTAAAAAGACGCTTATTTGGAAGCTATGAGATTTTTAAGTGCGAGCTATGTCAGTCATAACTCGGAAAATACTGCAGATAGAAAGTTCGCGTAAAAGACAAAGTTATAGAGTTTTAGATTCTAGTCGACACTTGTTTCGTGGTTTTCCTGAAAAGTCGTCTATTTGGGAGCTATGAGCGTTTTAAGTGCGAGCTATGTCAGCCATAACTCAGAAAATACGGCAGATGGAAACCTCGTGTAAAAAACAAAGTTATAGAGTTTTAGAAAAGTCGCTTATTTGGAAGCTATGAGCGTTTTTTGTCAAATTTTCAATTTTCGTCAAATTTTAAATTTTGTCAAACTTTCGATTTTGATCAAATTTTTGATTTTCGTCAAATTTTTGAATTTCGTAAAATTTTCCATTTTCGTCAAATAAAAGCTGGAAGGTTCAGATCAAAGAGAAAGTTATACAGTTTTCTAAGAAGAATATTTTCGTTCAAACTGCACAATATGATTGTCTGTTATCTGCGACCAAATTCTAAAAAATCACAACTTACAAAAAAGCTGATATCGCCCAGAACCACTTACAGTGGAGGTGTGACGCAAGTCCTGTTATCCACTTACAAAAGAACTGATATCGGTGTAGGTGACGCGCAAAAAGATATGCGTCACAAATGGCAGCTGATGAGGAAAGTAGGCGAAAGTTTTATCAACAAAAATCTTACCAGAAAAATTTTAGGAAGAAATTTATAACAAAAAAAATTTGCGTCACAAGTGGCAGATGTTGAGGAAGGAAAATTTTCATAATTGTGATATATATTCTTTTAAAGAATGGAATTCAAACGGAAGAAAGCCGAATCATCTGCCACTTGTGACGCAAATTTTTTTTTAAATAAATTTCTTCCTCAAATTTTTCTGGTAAGATTTTTGTTGATAAAACTTTCGCCTACTTTCCTCATCAGCTGCCATTTGTGACGCATATCTTTTAGCGTGTCGAATCTGTAAGCGTCACCTACACCGATATGCTTTGATATGTTTACTCTTTGACAGCTGATTATCGACTGAAGTATGTACTTGTTTTGGCAGAGTTTTTTACTCTTCCACAGACGAACGCCGACTAAAGCATTTTCTTGTTTTGGCAGAGATGTTTACTATTTGACAGCTGAACGCCAACTAAAGTACGTCCTTGTTTCGGCAGAGATGTTTACTCTTTGACAGCCAATCACCGACTGAAGTATGTACTTGTTTTGGCAGAGCTTTTTTACTCTTCGACAGCCGACTAAATTATGTCCTTGCTTTGGCAGAGATGTTAACTCGTTGACAGCTAAACGCTGACTAAAGTACGTCCTTTTTTGGAAGAGATGTTTACTCTTCGACAGCTAATAACCGACTAAAGTGTGTCCTTGTTTTGACAGAGTTTTTTTACTCTTCGACAGCCAATTATCGACTGAATTATACCCTTTTTTGACAGAGATGTTTACACTTTGACAGCTAATCACCGACTAAAATATACCCTTGTTTTGGCAGAAATGTTTACTATTTGACAGCTGAACGCCGACAAAAGCACGTCCTTGTTTTGGCAGAGATGTTTACTCTTTGACAGTCAATCATCGACTAAAATATACCCTTGTTTTGGCAGATATGTTTACTATTTGACAGCTGAACGCCGACTTAAGTACGTCCTTGTTTCGGCAGCGACTCTTTGACAGCTCATCACCAATCGAAGTATGTCCTTTCTTTGGAAGAGATGCTTAGGTTTACTCTTTGACCTATTGAAGTTAGTTTATAGCATATGAAAAAAAAACTAGGATGAGATGTAAATTTTTGTATCTGTGATAGTCAACGTTTATAGTTGTTGTATTGCTTGTCGATTTAGAACGAAATTGGATATTGCATTGTAACGCCTGGATTCGACAAAATTAAAACTCCAAAAGTTGATGTGACCAAATTTGAGCCTAGCTTTCGACTGTGTGACCAGTCATCTTCAAGGCTGAAAAATTTTATTTGGCACTTAATCACTTAAAGCTATGAACAATTATAATTTATTTTCGTAAACTTACGCTTACTACTAGGTTGTAAACAAACTTAATCAATTTCTTGGTTTTTACTTAGCACTTGCTTACAGTCTTGTTTGTTTATGTTTGTCACTTGACAATTTCACCTGTCACTCAAACATCTGTTGCAGAACTGTGATAGTGATTTAAGATGCTTCAGAAGTTTAAGAATGAAAAACAAGCTGATACATTGCAAAAATTGTCAGTCAATGGACCTGACCCGCCCAAAATGTGTGACCTAGTAATTTTAATGATTTTAATCATAGTGATCTTGTCAAGTACGGTGTATTTTCTGCAATAAGACCCATGACTTACAGTCAATGGAATAATATTATTTTCCTGTGAAATATATGTTACTTGGCATTACCGAATAATTTTATTTATATACCAGATTTGACACGCGCGAAATATTTTAATAAAATAGTTGTGGTGATTTTGTTTTATATTTTGATTAATTAATTGCTCCGGGCGCTTAGCCCCTTCATATTAATTTAGAATTTTCGTATAATTTGGTGAGTTGATTTTTATTCTGCAGGAGCTCTTTCTCTATACATTACCTTTAGTGCTTATGTTTGTACCTTGATAAAACACTTTAAAAATAAATTATAACGGGAAAAATGGCTGATAATGGCAAAGTAATACCCTTAGTCTGATCTCAACTTTTTGCAGCTGTTTTGCCTCTGTTTACTTGACATATGTCAAACAGAACGGACTGTGGGGACACCAAAATTTTACCGGGAATAATTTTAATAACAGCTGTTAAATTTATCAAGAGTGATGAGAATACAATATCTTATTAAGTTAAGAGTGAGTTGGCGAAATCTTCGAACAACTTTTGGACAAGGGGTCACGGACATTATTGAGTTATAGCTCATTCGACCCATTAAGGGTCTGCCAAAATAGCCTTGCAATTAGTCGAATGAAACAATTTGCACAAAAACACAAAAAATCCGAATCGGCGAAAATGTCAAATTTTTCTCATTTTGTTCGTTAATAGAAGAAGAAATTGCATTGCAACATGTTGAAATGTGCGAAAATTGAATTTTAAGAATCATCACTGTGACATTTGGCTCTTATATTTTATTATTGTATATCCAACCCTTGTGTAATAAATAACTATTGTATTATGACGACAAAATAAAAAAGGCTAAACTACTTCAGTAAAAACTTTGTTGGCGCCTGAATGACTATTGATTCAAATTACATTTTCAGTTCTAGGATTATGAAATGTCCATGATTTTCGTTTCAGTTGATGGGAAAATTTAGTATGAAGATGAATGTTATGAATATTCGAATAAAAGGAGAATAAATACAACAAAAATTCACAAAGACCTATATTTGATCATACCAATCAATACGACACTACAACATATCTCCAGATATTTCGAACAAAAATCTCTAATAGTTCGTATCGTTTACCAATGGGACATTGAACTTTTGACATTTTTTGTATTTAGATTAAGAATGTTATTGTAAACAAAAAATTGTTCTACACTATTGCCGAAATTTCAAGTTTTTTACTTTTAATTTATATTTCAATTACGACTACGACCCAAATTCAACCCAAAAGCATACCTTTTTCGTGAGAGAATTAAGAAAAAATTACATTAGAAGAAAAGAGAGGCATATAGAGACGTATAGTCTTTTTTATGTTTGACTGATCTTTGAAAATCAGAAAACAATTAATTAAAAATATAAATGTTTATAATTTTACGATAGTGTAGAATAATTTTTTGCTTAGAATAATGTTGTCTATCGAAATTATTGAAACTTCAGTCCCCCATTCGATCTCTTTATGTTTTTTTGGCCCCGTACGAAGTACGAAGGGGCTTATAGGATTACGATGCCGTGTGTAATTGATGGAATTCGAAGCAGACGGTAAGGGCAAAGTGTTTGCCTATGTTCATAGATGACGAATCCGCAATAAAAATTTTGTCCGTCCGTCTGTCATGTTCTTGAGTAAATCAAATACGATTTTAAAAAAAATTCTGAAAGATAGTCAAAATAGTGAGGCTAAGTTCGAAGATAGGCGATTTTGGGTCGACCTCTCCCGAGCTGTGGCCCCATAAGTGATTTAACGTTTTCCGAAGATATCTCTGGCCATTTAAAGGCTACACTTGTAAGTGATGAAGTAATGAAAGGTATTTACAATACCGATCGACGAAAAAAAAAGTTTATGGAAATTGGATGACCGATTTGTGAGTTAGACGCCTTGGTGTGAACTAGGTACAGGGCGGCAAGCCGTTTTTGCTTGTAGGCTGGCCAAATTTGAACGGATTTAGATAGATTTTGCTTTATTAGTTAGGTATTACCAATCCGGGAAAAAAAGTCTATGAAACTCGGTTTACCGGAGCGTGAGCTAGGTCTCTTGGAGTGAGCTTATATGTGGCTACTCGGCCGTACAGTGAAGGTGGTGGTTTTTTGTTAATATCTCGAGTCAAATTTGACCGAATTTCATGATTTTTTTTTGTTTGAAAGGTACTATGGGGAACAAAAAGGCAAGATGCTTTCAGTTTGAATCCATATATTTGAATGAATCTTAGTCTAACAAATACACCGTATATATAGGGGATACAATGTCTACTATGTCTGGAATCATTTGATTGGCATACTGTGATGAATTGATATGTTGTCGAGTGTTGGCGAGTGTTGACGAGTTACCACACACTTCCCCCCTAGGATCAGGTTTCGGTATCCATTTGAGGCGTGAATTCTTTTGATTCCATTTGACCAACCAAATTATGAAAGGAACTTATTGGCGATTTTGATTTATGTTTTTCCAAATGTTTGTTTGATTTTGATGATCATTGTATCGTATGATGCTGGTGATTCTGGATTTTATAATTGATTTTTGGATATAAGTCAATTTTTCAATTGATTTATGTATTTTGATTTTGGTATGCTGCGATAAAATCAGCACCCAAAATTATTTCATCAATATTGGCGGTGTAAAAACGCCACGAATAATTGATATTATTGATCTTTATATTCTTTTCTATTTTTTCATACATTGGAAGGATTTGATTTCCGTTGTATATAGATAGGGATGTATATCGTCCATTGATTTCAAATTGTGGGAATAATGAAAATGGACTTCCGGTATCAATGATACACTTTAGACCGGTGTTTGCGTCTTTAAGTGTTTCCATCATTTTTTATTTAAATATTTTATTTTATTTACTTGTAGTTGTTGTTCTTTCGAACGACTAGAAGTGAATGTACTTTTCTCAAATATTGTTGCCGCTTTTATAGGCATTTAGAGAATAGTGTACTAGATCGTTTGCAAAAGTTACATGTTTAGTTTGTTTAAAAATTTCGTTGAGCAACGGAATTTCGTAACATGGCTTTAGTCGATCGATAGAGATAACTTTTTCTTTTCCCTTAATTTTAAGAGTGAAAAATTTAGTATCTCTTTTGATTACTTCGTATGGTCCTTCATAATTAGGTTGTAGGGGTTTTCTATAACCATCGGTACGGACGAATACGTGAGTACAAGTATCTAAGTTCTTGAAAAGAAAAACTTTTTGTTTATGATGATTAGCGCTTGGGACAGGCTGTAAATCATTCATATGTCGTTTTAACTTTTCAACGAAAGAACTTGGATCTTTTGAAAGATCTTCTTCTGTATGATGGAAAAAATGGTATGGTAAACGGATATTTGTACCATATACCATTTCTGAAACAGAAGCGTTGATGTGAGGTAGAATTATTGAACGTAATCCTAACATCACAATAGGGAGCGTTTTCATCCAATCAGGTGTTGAATGACACTTGATTGCTCCTTTAACAATCCGATGCCATCTTTCAAGAATTCCGTTGGCTTGAGGATGGTGGGCTGTTGTTCTCAATCTCTTTGTTCCAAGAAGTTTATTTAATTCGGCGAACAAATCTGATTCGAATTGTTTACCTTGATCGGTTGTTATAACTTCTGGCACGCCGAAGCGAGGAATCCAATGGAAAAAAAACTGTTTAGCGCATGTTTCAGCGGTTTGGTTTTCCATAGGGATTGCTTCGGGCCATCTTGTAAAACGATCGATGCATGTTAGGACATATTTGAATCCTTCTGAATTAGGGAGTGCACCCACAATGTCTAAATGGACATGATCGAATCTTTGATTCGGCATATCAATCGGTGTGATTGGCGACGAGTTGTGTCGTGAGACTTTGGTCTTCTGACAAGGAATACAGCTTTTACAATAATTTCGAATGTCTTTGATCATAGTTGGCCAAACGAAATCTTTTTTTATCGTAGTTGTAGAAGCTTTGATTCCTGGATGAGCAAAGTTATGGACTTTGTCAAAAACAATTTTGCGAAAATCAGGAGGAACAATCGGTCTCAAGTTTCCAGTTGATATATCACAAAATATGTCTGTACCATGATAGTCCGTTTTAATAACTTTAAGACTCGTGTCTTTTTTTACTTTGTCGATTACCGTCATATCTCTGGTTTGGGCTTCGGCTAGTAATTTATAATCAATTGAGCTATCAAGTGATATTGAATGTACTATGTTCAATGTTTCTATTCGAGACATTGCATCAGCAACAACATTTTTCTTTCCAGGTAGATGTCGAATATCAGTTGAAAACTGAGATATGTAGTTTAGTTGTCGTATTTGACGAGGGGTTGCTTTGTCAGCTTTTTGAGTGAAGGCATGAACTAATGGTTTATGATCTGTGAAGATCGTAAATTCCATTCCTTCTAAAATTTGTCGGAAATGTTTAATTCCTTCATAGATGGCTAAGAGTTCTTTATCATAAGTTGAATACTTAAGCTGTGCAGTATTTAATTTTTGTGAATAAAATGATAAAGGTTGCCATTTATTATTGACAAACTGAACAACTACACCTCCAAGTGCATAATCGGAAGCATCGACATGTAAACCGATAGGTGCGTCAGTTTTAGGGTGCGCTAGCAAAGTTGCGTTTGCTAAATCTGATTTACATTTGTTGAAAGCTTCTATCATGGTCACAGTCCAGGTGATAGGTGTTTTATCGTTCTTTATGTTGCCTTTCATGCAAGAAAACAATGGTAGTTGTGTTTCTGCGGCGTGTGGCATGAAGCGACGGAAAAAATTGATCATACCGAGAAATCGTTTGAGCTTGGTGACTGTATCCGGTAAGGGAAAGTCTAATATTGATTTAACTCGGTTGTCGAGAGGTTTTGTTCCGTGTTCATTTATTAGAAATCCGAGGAATTTGACTTCTTTTTGTCCGAAAACACATTTTTGCAAGTTAATAACTACGCCGTAGTCGTTGAGGCGAGCAAAAAGTATTTTGAGATGTTTTTTGTGTTCTTCTTCATTTTCGGAAGCAATTAGAATATCGTCAAGGTAGACGAAACAGAAGTCTAATTCTTTGAGGACTTCGTTCATAAAACGTTGGAACGTCTGACCGGCATTGCATAGACCGAAAGTCATGAATGGAAATTCAAATAAACCAAACGGTGTTATGATTGCCGTCTTTTGTATGTCGTCTTCGTGAACGGGTATTTGGTTATAAGCTCTGACTAAATCGACAACGCTGAAGATCTTTTTTCCATGCAAGAAATAGTTAAATTCTTGAATGTTTGGAACTGGATATCGATCTGGTTGCGTTGCAGCATTTAAACGTCGGTAATCGCCACATGGTCTAAAACCACCTGATGGTTTTTCTTTTATCAGTAATGGTGTTGCCCAGGGGCTGTCTGAGGGGCGACATATACCGAGTTTAAGCATATCGTCGATTTCTTTTTTAGCTATTGGAAGCTTAGAGGGATGTAATCTTCGAGCTTTTGCAAAAAGTGGGGCACATTTGGTAACGATGTGATGTTTAACATTGTGCTTTTTCACTTTTGATTTAAATTTTGTCAAGTCAAGAATATCTGGAAATTCGTTGACTAATTGATAGTAAACTGAAATGTTCGATATGGTTTTAATCGAATTTTTATTTTTTCGTGTACCAACGGTTGTTCCGATAGAAGAAATTGAAGTTTTACTGTCAATTAGTCTGTTGTTTTTAATATCGACGAGTAAGTCGAATTTTTGGAGTAGGTCAGCTCCAATGATGGGTTGTTGCACGTCTGCAATTATAAAAATCCATCTTATATTTCTTTTTAGGCCTAAATTAATAGTGACCGATTTGCTCCCATAAGTCTTAATAGGAGTACCATTAGCTGCATGAAGTTGGAATTGACATGGAGCATGGCTTCTTTCTTTATAACTTGGTGGAATGACTGATATGTCGGCACCAGTGTCAATTAAGAAAGTATTTCCAGTATTTTTTTCTTGAATGTATAAGCGACTTATGTCTTTGCCTTCGTCAAATTGCGCTTGGTTTGACTGGCTGTTTAGTTTTTTGGGTTGCGTTTTTTTATATTGCTCTTGTCTGGATAAGAACAAGGTGGTGTACAACGCCACGACCGTTTACCGTAGTCTAAATGACTTTTACAAAATCCGCTAGGAGATTGTTTATCTCGGTTAGGAGATTTAGACTTATTACGATTTCGCGAATCAGATCTGATGCGGGAGTTAGATTTATTGATTTCTTTTTGTAAAGAATCAATTTTGTCTTCCAGTTTGCAGAACTGTTGTGCTAGATCGCAGTCATTGACTGGTTGTTGTTTGGTAAAAGTCTGTATTTTATCTAAATCCATGGTTTCGTAAATTTTGTCGGCCATGAGACTTAGTTGTTCCAATGGTTCGGAACTATACGACAAAATGCTTTGGATGTTTTGTGGTAGTCGGTTAAACCATAATTCTTGTAATAAGTCATCGGAGACTTTGTTACAAGTGTTGTCTTTCATTTTTCGTAATAATTCTGAAGGTTTGCACGCTTCATTAATTGAATTATTGTCGAAAAGATGTTTTAGTTTTTTACGGTCAGAGACTGAAAATTCTTTGATCAACCGATTTTTAAGAGTTAAATACTTATCATTGTCTGGTGGGTTCATTACAATATCACTGACTTTGTCAAGGATATCGGTGTCTAATTTTCCAACCAGATGATTGTATTTGGATGTGTCGGCTCTTATAGCATTTGTCGCAAATTGAGCTTCGATCTGCATAAACCATATTTCTGGTTTTGCTTTCCAGAAAGGTGGTAATTTTAACTGGACAGATCGAATTGTGCCGTCGTTGTTATTGGCATGAACAACATTTCTTGCGCCGTCTGTTTCATTGGCGGGTTGTTCAACTATAATTTCTTCTGTATCACTCATCGTAGATTATGCAAAAAATTTTATTTTGCAAAATATTTTTTAGATGAGACAAAGGAAACTTTGCGTTTATTGATTTTGTTCTCACAAATAAATTTAATTATTTGGACGGTAGAACTCAATCGAATTTATTCTTGTTATTGCTAACAATTTATTTTAAACAGTTGCTTGTTAGCAATTAATATATCGAAGCGTATAGCTTGATATTGACTTTGTATTCAGAGTCGGGGTCACCAATTATATGGGGAACGAAAAGGCAAGATGCTTTCAGTTTGAATCCATATATTTGAATGAATCTTAGTCTAACAAATACACCGTATATATAGGGGATACAATGTCTACTATGTCTGGAATCATTTGATTGGCATACTGTGATGAATTGATATGTTGTCGAGTGTTGGCGAGTGTTGACGAGTTACCACAGTACTAACGAATGTAAAGCAGCCGTACTCTTCCACCTTCTAACAAAATGGCCGTCGGCCGCGATTTTGGATTTTTGTAAAAACAACATAAATCGATGAAATGATAATTACAAAGTCACTGATCAGTGGGAAGTGTAGTTTGTGTTACATTTGAAAGGAACGTCGTACGGGGCTTCGTAATTGCGCTATGCGCAATTTTTAAGACGTACACATTTCATAAGAATTTTACTTTACCGACGTTTACGGCCGCAGTAGGCTTACGGTAAGAGTAGGGCGACGGACGAACTAGGGTCACGTGCGCAATGGATGTACGGGTTTGTACGGGGCTCAGTCGCAGCAAACGCTCCGACTGTTCTGACGGCTCGTTTTCACATGTGATTGAGCTTTAAAAGTTACAGGAAAAAAAGATTTTCTCAAAGCTCATGTGAATAAGAATTTAAAAAACAAAAAACAAAAATTGTTTCAAACTTATCCTATCTAACAAAATATCTTGATAATTGCTAAACATCTTGAGATCAAGTAGCATCTATATCTGTTAATGATAAAAATTTATACCAAAGATATATGCAAGTCGATATCGCCGGTAGTTTTTAGACCCGTACGAAGTACTGGGGTCTTATAGGTTTACACATACGTTTGTAACACGTCGAATTGGACTCCTTGAGTAAGAGGAAATCTATTGTGGTTGTCTAGAGATGCCAAATCAGTGAAAAAAAAATGTCCGTCTGTCTGTCTGCACGATAACTTGAGTAAAACGCATCCGATTTTAAAAATTCTTTTTTTCCCGTTTGGTAATGTCAAAAGACAGGCTAAGTTCGAAGATGAGTGATTTTGGATCGACCCCTCCCGAGCTGTGGCCCAATAAGTGCTTTACGGTTTTTCGAAGATATCTCCGGACATTCAAACGTTACACTTGTAAGTGATACGTCAAATAAAAGGTATTTACAATACCGATCGACAAAAAAAAAGTTTATGGAAATCGGATGACCGACTCGTGAGTTAGACCCTTGGTGTGAAACAGGCACAGGGCGGCAAGCAGTTTTTGCTTGTAGGTCGGCCACATTTGAACATATTTCGTCTGTTTTAGCTTTATTAGATAGTATTGACCGTACCAATCAGGGAAAAAAAAGTTTTTGAAATTATGTTCACCGGAGCGTGAGCTAGGTCTCTTGGAGTGAGCTCTTATCTGGCTACTCGGCCGTACAGTGAACGTGGAGTATTTTGTCAATATCTCGAGTAAATTTTGACCGACTTTCATGATTTTTTTTTTTTGTTTAAAAGGTATTAACGATTGTAAAGCGTCGGTAAAATTTCCGGTCTCCTAACAAAATGGCTGCCGGAAAAATATTGGATTTTAATAAAAGTGATATATCTTGGGAAAAATGGTACTTAGAGAGTTTCTGTTAACATGGAAATAATTTGTTATGTGTGTGAACACCCAGGCATTCCATATATGGACATCTATATATATCTATATTCACCTATATTGAGCTATATACAGGCATATAGAGCTATATAATAGCATATTCATCTGTGAAATGTTTATTTATAGGAAAATATAGGTAAATATAGCGGTATATAGCTGTTTAAATAGGAATTTATGAAAGTTGACTTCGTACGGGGCTGTCTATATTGCCTCCGGAAATTTATTTGTATATGCTAACAAGGCAAAGAAAGATAATGTAAGTGATTTTAAAGAGCGAATAGCTTTTCAGTAGAGAATGAAGTAAAAGAAATGAAGAGTTTCACAGTAAAGGCTTTTGATACGAATAGGTGTTTCGTACGGGTCGGCGTTAGCTATATTTAATATCTTTATCGGTAAAGTTTAATGTTTTTCTAAAAAAATTTGTTTTTAACAAAATTTGTTTGTTGGGAAGAGAATTTTTCTGCAGTTTGACTTTTTAAGCTTTCCAATAATAACTCGAATTGGCTTTAATTCTCGATACATTTATTTATTCTCCTGTGAAAGAAAAACAGGTAAGAACAGTGCATATTCGAAAACTTGTTACTATTTTTGGGTAGTTTATAGTTGTATTGCTGGCTCGTATGTAATACAACCATTCTCCTAAAACTAGTTACTATTTCACAATGAATCTTACTTACTTGGGCGGGCACTACAACCTACTATTGGTGTTGGCCTCCTTCCAGCAATCTTCTCCAATCGGACCTATTCCTACTCCAAGACTCACTCTTAGATCCGACTCAACTGCATCTTTCCATCTTGCTTTTGGTCTTCCTGGTCTGCGGCTACCATCGGGATTTATGTTTAGCAGCTTCAGAAGCACACGTTCTTCATCCATTCTTTGTACATGACCGAGCCATCTTAATCTATTGATTTTGATGAATATGACTATGTCGGGCTCTTTGTAAACACATTAGTAAACACGATTTGTGTGCATGTGTACGAAAAATTTACTTTCCTATTAAAAATGTCACAGCTCTGAGCCAAGCCATCTCTTCACCATTCACGAGTGCAAAATTTTAGTCTTTACTTTAGTAGAATCTCTGTGAAAACACTAACAGATAACTGTAGATTGTGGATTTGAGCACTATTTCACAGGACTCTCAATGATTGACGCTGTCGGCAAGTCGGTCACTTCTGTCACTTCATCGAACAATTTTAGTGGACAATGTGATCGAAAATTTAATTTCCTAACAAATGATTTTGATTATTAAATTTGGTATCTCAAAAAACCGACTCGAAGGCAGTGCCATCGCTTCTTTTTGCGCTAGTGACGATAACAATTTCCACAATGAGAACCTAAAGATTTGTGGGATAAGGAAAACATGTCGATATTCAGATTTCAGCAAGTGTAACACGAGAATCACAAGGGTGAAAGTGACGCAAGTCCTTGTGTCTACTAATAAAATAACTGATATCGCTAACGGTGACACATTCTCCGCCTCTGCAGGCAATGTAGGCAATTTCAGTTTTATGAAAATTCGAAGTTCTTTTTACATAAATGATTCTTTAAAATGCAATATCTCAGCTAAATCATATCCGATTTTTACATGTGATAGCTCGTTGTACTCCTTTGGATGCCTACATTATCCAAATATCCATGTTTGTGGGTGTTCCTTAGTTCAATTTCTTTTAGTAGAAGACTAGTGTTACGTCCGCCTACTAACGTGCGGACATGATACCTCATTTTTTCTTTTACTTCTTCCCCCGTTTTTTTTTTAATTCGGAACCCAAACCCATTAAATTATATCAAATAATTTTTTAATTTTTTTTTCCAGTTACCGAAAAGGAAATTAGACAATGGTAAGTTGAACAAATTAATTTACTAACAAATTCTAGTATGGAGTCACATACGATAATACGATAATACGCCATACAGTCAAAGGCAGTCAATTTTCAGCATAAATTAGCTTCAGCTGTTTTTCAGCTGATCCATACAAACAATCACAACCGTTTATACGTCTTTATACGGTTTTACCACTATCATGTGCGTGCGTGTAGCAGCTTCAACCGTATGAACAAGGAAAACCAGTTTTGATTGTATGTGTGGATCAGCTGAAAAACAGTTGAAGCAAATTTATGCTGAAAATTGACTGTCTTTGACTGTAAGTTTTAAAAAATAATAATATTTTGTTCTGGATTAAAGTGTTGATTATTTCAGCACTAGTCCTAAATTTTACATGAGAGTCGTGGGACCTATTACTCTAGATAAGTGCCTGGTGGCAACAGGAAGGCAACAGTGATTTAAATGATTACCCTGATTAATCTTAATCTAAAGTTTGGTTTATTGAAGAGGGGTGAGAAGGAGTGGAGTCTAGAAAAAAACTAGGTCGAAACACAACAGAAATCTTTTAAATCAGGATCGCGCCATCCTCCGGACCTCTTCGAAAATCGTCAATTTTTCGAGGTAACTCGAAATGTGACCATAATTTCACATCCGATTAGGAGAATATTGCCTTTTGTCCTCACCTAAGGTGAAAGTGTTTAAAGAAAAAAATTCTTCTACAAATTACTCAGTCTGGAGAAAGTTTTCGAACAAGATAAATGTAACTTACAAAGATCGGAGACCCATTGGTCTCAAATTTTATATAAGCTGGTCGAAGATTTCGCAAAGTGACTCTTAATTGATGCTTGTATCAAGTGTTATCAATTTAATACACAAAATCTGTTTTTTAGGCACAAAGGATTTTTGAAAGACTGTCCCAATGGATTATTAACAGAACAGGTAAGATAATTTTGTATTATTGAAAAAGGCATTATACAGACAATAGGGTTATGGACGCAATAGGGTTACGGACTTACTAGGGTTATGTAAATAGGTACACGGATTTGTGCGGGGCTAACGTCGCAACGTTTGCTACGTTGTCTGCTCGTTTTTATTCGACAGATGGTGTGATATTGATTTAATTTGAGTCAGACCTCACACTAAATTTTGCCTTGAATTTCGGACATTTTTAACTAAGTTTTCGGACAAACTTTTCCTATTTTTGCAAAGAAATCGCCTAGTCAAGAGTTTATTAAACATTCCGTAACAAATCCTAAGGAGGCCTTATATCTTCTTCAGTTTACTCGATCTTCCTTACGTGAAACTCTCGCGCATATTTTAACGATAAGGTGGCCAGCCTTTTTATGAAACTACCTATACTTCAAAGCAACCCATTTTCAACCGCCTGTTTTGAGCTTTGGCTTCTATTTCTCGAACTCCAAATTCATGTAAGATTACTGAAAGATTGAAGAAGAAATCACATATCCAGGAAACCGAGAGTATTTAATTCTTGGGATAAATTGCAGATTAGGTTACAAGCTCGATTAATCGAAAGCGGTAGGGAGGTCGCCTGATGACAATAAAGCAAGAATTGACGCTACTTCGCGATTTTCGTATTTTGTGGTGGGATCGATAGGATGAGGTCACCTGATGACAGTGCAACAAGAATTCACCGGTTTTCAAAAACTAACTCGCTCTATCTTTTCAGGGATTCATCAAAATATACAAACAGTTTTTCCCTCAGGGTGATCCTAGCAAATTTGCTTCACTCGTTTTTAGAGTATTTGACGAAAACAATGTAAGTATTTCAGATTTTAACATACTATCGTTTATTAAATTAGGGAGTAAGGAACATATTTACAGCAACTTTTCGACTTCCCATTTGGATCAGTAACTTTGTGACACTAACTTTTTTTTGGCAAAATTTTCGTTCTAGAATTTTTCGTTCTAGAATTTTTCGTTCTAGAATTTTTCGTTCTAATTTCTGCTTTTGTATTTTGTACGTACAAGCACAGAATACGTCACCTACGACGATATGATTGTTTTGGAAATATACAGAGGGACTTGCATCACTTTTTTACTCTTTTAAGGGTTTTTCTCCAATATCAGATGATTTGGAAATATGCACAGGGATTTGCGTCACATTTTACAAAGTTTTTCGGTCTACACATTCCAGAATCTGCAATAAAAAAATTTAATCCCACTTCCAATGTAAATGTGCAGCGAGTTCCTTATCTTACTTACAAAGTAACTGATATCGCTGAGGGTGACGCGATATCAACAAAAAATTGACCCAAAAAATTTGTGAAAGAAAATTTTACAAAAATAAATTTGCGTCACAAGTGGCAGATGTTAAGGAACCTATTGTTAGGAAAATGGTTAAAAAATGTACTGGAAGAATTTAAACGGAAGAAAACCGAATCAAACATTAATTTAATCTTAAGACTTTTTCACCGGCAAATCAATAAATTATATGGAACTTGTTTTAGGGGTTAAGGTTAGAATGTCCAACAAACAGCAGCCATCTTGAAAATTCTTTTAATTTTTTGTATTTAGGCACATACATAGTTGCAGTAAATTGGTAATCATAGAGTTTCGTTGACGGATAACTTTTTTCGGCATTTCAAGAAAATAGCAGCCATGTCGAAATTTCGTATTTTTGAGATATTTTCGGCTATACGGTATTTAGAGAATTGGGATAAAGTGTCACTTGTAGAGATTGCTTTACCTCAAAATTTCCAAAACTACTGATATCCCACAAAAACCTCAAAGGAGGAAAAGTTGAGGCTAGTCTAGTAAAAATTAAACTTCCTAAACATTTGATATTCGTTTTGGTGACGCATTTTGCGCCTAAATGTAATCAATTTTAAACAAGAAAATTTCAACAAGAAAATATGTCGACGAGAACACCACCAATGAACTCGATTTGTAGAATGAATTTTGCACACCAAGAACTAAGAAAGAAAACTATTCGATATGTGTAAAGTAGAGAGCCTAACTAACGTAATGCGTAAGAATTTCTAAAAGAAACACCAAAACTAATTGATCAATTGAAAACAGAACCTGACTTGTATCACTTTGCATTTTAATCGTTCGGTATTTATGTAGTTGGTACAGTAATTATTGAACTGAAAAATGTGTATGTATTGTGTCAAATGAAATTGATAGCTTCGACTAAATTGAATGAGATGGCAGCAGGACATACTTATTATATTATAGCTTTGAAAACGCTGTGGGTCGTGTGGAACAAGAAAAACCCTCAAACCACACCTATCTTATTTTGAGTTCAGTTTAGTGGACTTGCGTCACGCCCGCTTACTAACGTGTGGGCATGATTTTTGACTAAACTTTCGCATCACCTTCAGTGATATCGGCTATTTTGTAAGTAGCTACAAGGACTTACGTCAATTTCACTATTTAGGGTTTTTTGACTGATATAAGTTTCTTCCAAGCAACGGTTAAGCCAAATAAAATGAACCGCACACTAACCGATGTCATCTATTGAACCATAACCACAATTTATTTTTCTTTGTTAATTTGACAATTGCATTGTTAATAGTGTTGAGGTTATGGCTCTATGGATGACGGTCTGACATTTCGTTTCACCTTGGAAGAAACCTATATACACGTTAAATTTTTATAATAATCAATGTTATAAAGCTTATTCGGTCTAATATCCATTAAATCCTGGTATTTTGACAATGTTTGATGTTTAATTCATTAAATATATGTGAACATGAAATAACGCTCTTTTGGTGGCAATATTGAATAAGCTAAATCAATAAATTTTGGTTTGTTGTCATAGAAAAACCATCACCATTAATTTTTGGTTACAGCCTGGGACAGTCAAAAAAGTGCATTTTTATTCTATACGTGTTTCATTGATTTCAGCTGTTTTGCCATTGTAATTTGTATTGTTAAAACAGCTGAAATCGATAAACACGAAAATCATAAAATACACTTTTTTGACTGTCCTTGGCTGTATACTTTTTTTTTTAAATCTTTCATTCTTAAAATCGTTTCAGGATGGATCGATAGAATTCGAAGAGTTCATCAGAGCACTTTCCGTTACATCAAGAGGGAATTTGGATGAAAAGCTTCATTGTAAGAAATTTTCTCTACAAAACCAATCAGTTCAGTTCTGGAACTAAACTTTTATTTTCTTTGAAATAACAGGGGCGTTCCGACTATACGATGTGGATAATGATGGTTTTATCACACGTGACGAAATGTACAATATCGTAGATGCTATTTATCAAATGGTGGTGAGTTTTATTGTATCTAAAATTGTGGATTTTTTTTAGCTAGTTGCTATTTTCAAAAGAAACAACAATTCCTTACACTTAACATACAACATCATCAAAATTGCATCTCAAAACTATCACTTTTATCACGTATCCAGTTTGTTTATTTATTAGCATTCCTACAAGATTACAAAATTAACCTATAAAATAATCACAGTAAGTAAAACATTTCATCCAATTTATCACAACCCCCGAAAGTTCCAAAAATTCCGCTGCGTTACCGCGTTGGATCGCCATGCTTATGCTTTGTTTTAGGAATGACTTGGAGTGGGGTGTGTTAGTTTTTATCATGTCATTTAGTTCGTCAAAGAACTTTGTAGCGTCTGTACTTCATTGTACCATTGCAGTGGATTGAATGAAATTCAAAATTTGATGTTGATATTGTCTACGACAAAAAAAAAATTCCTGTTCCTAACACGTTAGTAAATGGGGTTGTTTTGCGCACACGATGTTTTGCTGAACTAGCGCGCAAAACAATCTAATTTACCTACTAGTTAGCAGAATAGCTATTTGTTCGAAGATCGTTAAGAAAGTGCAAAAATTTAGTTTAGAATAACACCAACAATCTGACAAGTATTCTATTCATTGCACTGAATCTGTGCACAACCTAATAGTATTACTGATATTATTGACATAAATATTTTTGTTTATTTTTTAGGGTCAACAGCCACAAGCAGAGGACGAAAATACACCCCAAAAACGTGTTGACAAAATCTTTGATCAAATGGACAAAAATCATGACGACAGGTTAACGTTAGAGGAGTTTCGAGAAGGAAGTAAAGCCGACCCACGAATTGTTCAAGCGCTAAGTTTAGGTGGGGATTAATCGAAGAATGAGAGCAACTTTTTATAATCGTTAAAATATTTGTTACTAAAATATTAAAAAAAAAATAACACGAAAAATTACTTAATATTGAGAAACTTGTACAAATCTTAAATTCGTAAATTTTCAGTTAAATTAACCCTTAGTAACTGGCGATATTTCATAATTACTTTATTTAATTTACAATTATATTAAATGTTTTATTTATAAAACGTTTTATTTGACATCTGATTCGACCGTAAACAACAGACTTCAAATAACACAGTTAAAAATAAATAAATCTTTGTGAAATAGTATTTTTTGTTATAAGTGATGAAAAGTGGTATTTTCCAGGACTAGACGTGAGCTTGTCCTAGCGAGGCGAAGCCGAGTACGACAAGCCTACGTCGCGTCCTGAAAAATACCACTTTTCATCACGAATAACAAACTACGTTATTTGTGTCGTAAGGATCATAATGAGACGGAACACACAGACAAATTGTCTGAGACAATAACAAGGAAATCACTCTACAACAGTTTTAATTTTACTTGGCACACTCGATTGCGGCAAAAAAATGAAGTTTCATTGTTTACCAACAAAGTTAGGATCATAATTCGATGTTTTTCGTCACTGCACCTACGATCTAAAAGTTTGATCAAAGTAGTTACTACTTATACAGCGACATATATGCGTCCGAAAAAGTAACTTTCGGTCGGTAAACAAAGCCAACAATGGAATTTCTTATAAATTCTTTCGGACGCAATCGAGAGTGCCAAGAAATAGTGAAATTGTTGTAGAGTGATTTCCTTGTTATTGTTTGTGTGTTCCGTCTCATTTTATGAACCTTACGACACAAACGTCGTTTGTAATTCGTGATGAAAGTGGAATTTTTCAGGACATGTGTTAAAATGTATGGAGGATTTCGCTTTTATGTAGTTTATTCAATTCATTTGATGTTTACATAATCGAAATAAATTTTTAATCATTGGCACTGTTATTACACACAAAATAACACGGGATGTAGTAACTTACTAGGCAACAATTTAATTAGAGCTGATAAAAATTAAATTTGTTCATACATTTTGACAGTAAATTAATGATCTTTGCTTGTTACGTTTTCTTTTGTTGTTACGTAAGTCACTTTTTGGTCGGAAGTTGTCGTCCACTTCTACCTCCAACTGTTGATAACTAATCTTGAAAAATGCCAATTTTCATCACTTATAACAAAAAATACTATTTTGCGCGTGTAGGCTGAAATTCGATGGATTTCCACAAGCAAACTACGATCGAACAGTTCAACTTTTCTGCACTTCTCAGAGAGAGGTATTTGCGACCAAGAAAGTACTTTCTCGGCTGAAAATGTATTTTCATATATATATTGAAATGTTTGGAGTGATTTATTTGTTTGTGCTGTTGTGGTTTCGTCTCATTTCAGTTTTCAAGCGCAAAAAATGTTTTGTGACCTTGACATCGACAAAATGTACACGAAAACTGTTTATGTCCTGGTAAGTAAATACTTTCTCGGCCTCGATTGATTGTGTAATGATGATTTGCAATGAAAAACTGAAATTTTTGTTGAGATATTTTTTAATTTCTGCATCGAGTTGAGTATGTTGGGTCACATCAACTACTGTCGAATCACGATATTTAACGTGTCGAACCCAGAGCAGTATATTTAATATAAAAACTTTTTATATAAATAAAGTCAACAATCGTGGTTCGACAGTTGAAGAATGGTTCGCGTTCCGAAGTTTTCAGTAAATGTATAACAACCAAAATCAGTGCGACCGTGTCCAAAATTTCTGTGATAGATTTACATCTCAAACACTCATTGAGTCGAAGATCAGATCGGTAGAACCGTACAACCTCGATTTGTTACCGTTACCCGTACAAGAGGGTAGTCTTAATATACTAATCGCTCTTACGTCTCAGAGCTCTACTTTCGCTATTCGCAAGAACCGATTTTTCTTTTAAATCTTGAGTTCGTAAAAAATTGCGATGAGCTTTTATTTCACGCCTTGCAGGCTAGGGACTCCACCCTTAAGCACCCTTAAGAATGATGTGTACAAAATCTAATATTTTGTGTACAAAACTATACTCGTTTTTTATTATTGATTTTTGAAAATTTTAAGTGTACATGAGACATTGTTTTACAAATCAAAAATTTCTGTAAGTTTTTCATTTGTAGGGTGTGTTCCAAGAATGCTTGCTGCATTCCCACGTTGTATGGCTAATGAAATTCTATTGCATAGGAATTTCTTAGCTCGTATATCACCCGATTCTTCTATTAGCATTTTTCCGATTGTGTCAAAACTTGTTTTTTTTTGGAGAACAGAATGCGGTAGTTGGGAGTCTGTGTTTTTCATAAAATCAAAACTTGCGAATTGCTAAAGAAGCACGGGCGATTAGTTATTCGAGGCTAAAGTAAATAAGAAAAATTATATTTGGCAGCAAATTATTTGTTACTTTAACTTATCGATGTCGAAAATATGCGTATGACAAAACGTCGGATAACGAAGCATTTCTGACATGTCGAATCGCGTTTATTTTACGTTTCTAAGAAATTATCTTAATTTTTGTTTATAATTGAAATATGAATATATTCATAAAGCAATAGCAGCACACCAACATTAAGTGAAAATGCAGAATAAAATTATTTTAGAAATAACCTGCTTCCTTTTATTTAAACTTTCTGTGATAAATACAATCATGAAATGTGCAATATTATACGCAAATTTGTTAAAATTAAATACAATTATTGTCGAATGTACAAAGTTAATAATTCACTAATATTACATTCAACATATTTCAGAGATAACTTTTAATTTCATACGTCCAATAGATCACTAAGCGGAAAATCGAAGATCCAGCTTCACTGATGCCACTATTAAAATTCTAATGACGTTTAGGAGTCATGGGTACTACGCTAAAATTAAATGTTTCGGTTTTTATTTTCGATGCCTTTCCCCAGAACTCTTTTGTAAATTGTACGACTATAATAACGACTATAAATGTGTAACGAAAACTAAACAGCTTATAAAACATAAACTAACCTCGACCCGTACGAAACACCTATTCGTATCAAAACCCTTTAATGTAAAACTCTTTATCTCTCTCACTTCATTCTCTGCTCTGCTGAAAAGCTATGAGCGCTTAAAAATCGCCTACACTTACATTACACATTCTTTTCCTTGTTATCATGTACAAAGAAATTGCCGGAGACAATATCGAAGTCAAATTTCATAAATTTTTTACAGATAAATATGCCATTATATAGCTCAAAATAGCTATATATGCCTATATACAGCTAAATATAGATGTCCACGTATATGATGTCTTAACCCCCAAACACATAACCAACTAGTTCTCTGTTAACAGTAACTCGCTAGTACCATTTTTCCCAAGATATTTAACTTTTACTAAAATCCAATAGGGCCGCCGGCAGCCATTTTGTTATTGTACTAATGCTTCACATTTGTTTATAGCTTTCAAACAAAGCAAATTCATGAAATTCGGTCAAAGTTTACTCGATATATTGACAAAATACTCCACGTTCACTGTACGACCGAGTAGCCGGATATGAGCTCACTCCAAGAGACCTAGGTAACGCTCCGATGAACCGAATTTCATCAACTTTTTTTCCCTGATTGTAAATACCTTTCATTTGACGTATCAGTTACAAGTATAGCGTTTAAATGTTATATTCGAAAATACTAAAGCACTTATTGGGTCCCAACTCGGGAGCAGTCGACCTGAAATCACCTATCTTCGAACTTAGCCTGTCTTTTGACATTGCCAAACAGGAAAAAAAAGAATTTTCAAAATCGGTTGCGTTTAACTCAAGGTAGAGAACCCACGGACAGACGGACAATCGGACTTTTTCTTTCGCTGATTTGGCATTTCTGGACAACCACAATCGGGTTTAAAAATTCGGTAAACTGCTGATTTTTCTCAGAGCTGGTCAAGCTGCTATAACCAATCTATATTTTATTGAAAAATGATACTGGCAGAAAGATATCATTGAAAATAATCAAAAAAAAAACATTTCTTAAAAAAATTCCCAAGTTTTTGTTTTCCAGCAAGATATCCATTACTCTTAACAGTGATGAATCTAATATTAGTGATTTTCACGTTCAACAGATGACTTTACGCGAATTTTGCAATTTGTAACAAGGAGTGCGTCACTGAGAAGTACAAATCATACAAGAAAGCGATATCATCTGTTGATCGTGAAAACCACCAATTTGATGTTACATTGACATTGACGCCGTAAGTGTGCCTAAAATTTTAATTTCAAGGGGGCGACTCGATGATAAAATGAGCTGAAATACCAGGAATCTACACATGGCTAAATTGTTACCTACATTTCGGGGCAAAATTATTATTATTATTTTGATGATAATTTTGGACTCGCATTCTTTTTGGAAAAAGTACGACCACCGTTTGGTGTTAAAATGTGTTAGCTTCCAATAAAAATTTAAATATTTGTGGTGACGTAACCTCAGTCCGAGAAAACTCAATATTTCACGAAAATTGACACATATTTTGAGGGTTCTCGAAGTTAAGTTACATCAACACAAACATTTAAGCTTTTGCTGGAAACTAACACATTTTAACACCAAACGATGGTCGTACTTTTTCGAAAAAGGATGCGAGTCCAAAATTATCATCAAAATAATAATAATTTTGTCCCGAAATGTAGGCAACAATTTAGCCATGTGTAGATTCGTGATGAAAAATAAGTTTCAACGCTTCCATGTAAGAAAATGACGATGCGATAAAAAGAATTTGGCACTTTCCATTTTGAATTTCGAGTACACTTATCGATCAACTTGACAATACCAAAGTCTCGGACATACTGACAACGCATAGTGATCTATACGCATTGATCTTTCCTTTCTTTTTTAAATCGAAGATCAGGCATGGATGATTAAATCGACTCATATTTTCTGGAGATAATGTGGATTTTTTGGTATGATAGGCGAAATACTTACTTTATTTAAACTTAGATCATTTATAGGTGAACACATTGACATTTCCAAAATTTTATTCAAAAACCACTTTGAGTCGAACTAAGTTTATTGTTACATTCTTCGTTGAAAATATAGCATACACAGTGATCCCAAAAAATCTTTGTTCGTCCGAATTTCGGACATTTTAGTCATTATTTCCAACACAAATTCTGACCCTTCTGGAAGTTTTCAACAATTTCCAAAAATATCGGACACTTCGGTACGGTTCGGACGCCCGGCTTTACGTATGTATAATGCCGTACATATGCTAAAAAGCATTTGATGTATGATAGTATACTTACAATCAATGGAGACTGATACAAGTTCAAATAGTTGCAAAATCGATGCAATAGTTATTTGCATCACTTGGATTGAAACCACGAAATTACAGTGTACGTGTGAATTCGTATACCGAGAGAATAATTTTTGCATGAGTATGTATGTTTCGTCGAGACGAAGTCGAGTATATACTGTATATACTGAGTGGTTTCAATCTTGTGATGCACAAAATTTTACACTTGCCACACCATTTGTACACATCTTTCAAGTCGTGGCACCAAAATTTTATTTCAGATTTAAATTCCTTGATTCAATTTCTCCTATAATTTCACTTCAAATCTCTAACATCTTTCAAGGTTAAACTTAAATGTATAGAAGAAGAATAAGAATAAAAACGAAACCGAAAATACGCGATACAAAGCCGAACGAGTCGATCGTTCGATGTTCATTATAATATGGAGAGTAAGCTCCGCCTTCGTTTTCATTTAAAATCAAATTTCTCTCTTTGGCGAATAGCCACAGGAAATGCCACTATTAAGTAAAACATTGCTCACATTCCTAGACCTGTTTACAAGGTCTGCTGAGAGAGAACTAAAAAAGTGTAGTTTCCGATAACTTTTGGCGCGTGATATTCAGTGTTGAGGCGAGTGTAAAGTACTTTGCAGTCTATACACATCCTCACTCTTCTTGAGGCCAACTTTGCTCGCCTCTTCACTTAACTGTTGTAGCATAAGCTGAGCCTGACCTAGATTCGCTGCTATCGGTACAATGTCATCAGCGAAGCGGAGATTGCTCAGGTACTCTCCATTTATCTTTAATCCCATTTTACTCCAGTTTAACTTCCTAAAAATACTCTGCAGAATCGCCGTGAATAATTTCGGTGAAATGGTGTCACCCTGCCTTACACCTCGGCCAATTCTGAATTTCTCCGTGCTCTTATGAAGTTTTATACATGAAGTAGCATTTTTGTACACATATCGAATTGTGTTGGAGTACCTTGAGTCTACTCTACATTCGTCTAATGCGTCCAATATCGACCATGTTTCCACTGAATCGAAAGCTTTTTCGAAGTCTATGAATAGCAAGACTATGTCGATGTTGTATTCACGACACTTCTCAATAAGCGTTCTCATCACCTGCAAATGGTCGTTTGTGCTGAAACCAGATCTGAAAGCAGCTTGTTCAACAGGTTGGTAGAAGTCGAACTTGTTAGTGTTCCTCTTCGTAATGATTTTCATAAACAACTTGTAGAGTGTTGAACATCCTCACTGCATACTTCTTCTTCTTCTTCTTCTTCTTTTTCAGCCTGTTTCTATCCACTGCTGGATGTAGGCCTCTCCAACTTCTTTCCATTTCGTACGATCCATTGCCATTTGCTGCCAGTTTATACCTGCAATATTCTTAATTCCGTTTGTCCATCTCTCTGGTGGTCTACCTATAGCTCGTCTTTTATATGGTCGCCAGTTCATGATCTTTTTGGTCCAACGTTCGTCTGTCCTTCTTGCAATATGTCCCGCCCAGCTCCATTTCAGAGATGCTATTCTTTCCATGACATCAACGACCCTGGTTTGTTGTCGAATCCATTGATTCGTCATTCTGTCTCTGAGTGTTATTCCAAGCATACTCCGTTCCATGGCTCTTTGTGTCACTCTCAATTTATCTTCGGATGCTTTCGTTAAAGTTAACGTTTCCGCTCCATAAGTGAGCACTGGAAGGACACAAGTGTCGAAAACTTTGCGTTTCAGACTATTATTCATTTTGCTTTTGAAAATTAGTCTGAGTTTTCCGAACGCTGCCCATGCGAGACCAATCCTACGTCTTATTTCTGCAGTTTGGTTGTCCAGACCTAACTTCAGTTTATGTCCTAGATATACATAGCTGTCGACTCGTTCAATGACAGTGTCACCAATTTTGATCTCTCTATCGTCCCCGATGTTGGTCATGACTTTTGTTTTCGACACTGCATACAGACAAAACAAATTTACTAAAACTCGTTCGCTTCGAGTGAGTGCGTATATATTATTTTGTTTGTATTCCGCTCGTATATATTCCCAAAGTATATGAGATAACGATGCTACTTATCAACTTATGTGGTAAACATACTGTTGCACTCGTGCCATAAATAACTATTTTGTTGATATACGTTCATTAAATTTTGATGTTATATATTGATATCGATTGTTCCTCAGGCTCAGAGTGGCTAAATTTAGACAATAAAAATTTAGCAATTTACGTAAAAACCGGATTGAAAATATAATATGTACGATTTTATTTGAAAAACACCGTCCATGAATCGATTCGGTTTTGTATGAAAAGAATCGAAGAAAATAATATTTTACTTCACAACCGAAATCCACATTATCTTACACAGTCTTTTCCGTAACGCACATATAAAATTCTAAAATATAAGTGCATACATTCACAGCCGTAAGGGCGCCTTCTATTTCAAAACATAACGCATAGCAGGTCATTTTACCGCTTACTTTTTAAAATTTAATGCGCACTTATGGCGTGAATTACGTATATAATTGTAATTGACGATGAAACAGCTGACAAACAAGTTGATTATGTTCGTATTGATAGTTAAGTAGCTATACGCAAATGTTGTACGGATTTTGGGGGAGAGTAATGTCACAGATTTCGTACGGTTCATACAAAAGGGCATAGCAGGGTTATTACGTGAAAAGTTATTAAAAAGTATGTGAATAGTGATTTTACAAGCAAGTGTGAACAGCCTAATGGATGAACTATTGGGGTGAAGTGATTTTAGATTTTTTTTTCTCCCAGGAGCAAACAAAAATAAATTTAATGAAAAACTTCTGAAAATATGTCTGTAACTGTATTGAGGGTATCATCCAGGGTTTTTTTAATAATTTTTAAGTTCAGAGAAAAATTTAATGATTTTTTTTCTTAAGTTCGAGGTGGGGAAGTACTACGTTTATTTGTCGTTAATTAGTCTTGAGGAGATATATATCCTAATTTTGGAAATAATTTTTAAATAATGGAAAATTCTGAAAAAATTACAGATGTTACTCTACACAAAGACATTTTTTGTGTATTTTTAAGATTTTTAAGTAAGAAAAGTTACTCTAGATTTTTTTCTGCGCACTTTGGAGAGAAAAAAAATAAAACAAAAATCACTTCTCCCCCAATAATTCAACCCCAATCCTCACACTTCCCCTTAGGGGGCTCACACTTGCGTAATATCATATTTATACTAATATCATCCAAATCCATATAAAAGACCTTTATTCGGTTTAGGAGCTCTTTTCACATAGCAGGGTTACTATACACTTTATTTGATTTGTATAAAAAAGGGTGTGAGATGCGGGGTGGTAGTGTGTTGATCTAAAATTACTAAATAAGCGTACGTCATTTGTGTATGGCCACTAGAAATATATCGTAAAACAACTGTTACTAATTTAAAAATATTTTTTGCTCATTGCAAACTTTAAACATTAGAAACTTTAATATTAGAAATAAAAAAAAAATCAATAAAATTTAATAGCAAAACTACAAAGAACAAATCTCAAAATTAAAAATTATAAAAAATTTGTGTTTATATATTAGAAAACAAAAGTGGGCTTATTATTGTTGAAACAAAATTTACAAAACTAATTCAAAATTAAATGTTGTGCGCATGCTTTTGACTAAAAATATTAATTAGTATTTGAAATAATAACCAATAATTTATTCTAAAATTTAAATATTGCTAAAATGACTCTTCAATTTTTGTAAATAACAGTTCTGAATGTTATGACACAGACAAAAATACAATAAACGTAGGGTTACTTACGTTTACACGGGCTTTTTCACAAACTTCAATACTCAAATTTCATATAAAAAGTAAAATACATCGAACTTAAAGCACACAGATTTTTATTATAATAATCTTCCACCACTATTCGCCGTAATATTTACGTAGTACGTGCGCATACGCAACTAATAGCGCACATCGTGTAAAAAATGCGATGCGTGGTGAGATATGTCACAGTAGGCAAACGTTAAGTATCTAGTGGATATAATTCGGTTTGTAAATTTATTTAGAGAACTTTTTTTAGCTGGACGCCACTAACGACAATTTCGAACGAAAATGGTAACGTTACCGGTAAAGCCAACATAAATGCCCTGTCAAAAATGGCGACCATTGTGAATGTATTATGAATGAAATTTTTACTATTTGTAACATGCAAAATTGGTCATGATGGTAGTTAATTTATTTAACACATGTACCAAATGTCAAGTGGAATGCGTGGAACGCGAGTGCTTGGAGAAACAGCGACTGCTACGCAATTGACATCTGATTGATTTTTTGTTGATTTGTTGGTTTTGTCGAGTGCTTTTCAATTTTAACATTTTCTTTCGCTTTGGTGTAACAAGGACTGAAACAGCTTCTAGTTTTGTGTTAAAATTGTTTCAAAGTCTTCTAATTTTTATAGGTTTCAGATGTGTTCGTATATAATAAGCCCTAATTAGGCCGTTAAATCGTGAATTTTGCTTTGTGTTTGAGTGATTTGTTTCCGTACAGAACTCATTCTGTTCTTGTCTTTTTTAAAAGAAAAATTTAATTAATTTGAGAATCTTCTTCTTCTTCTTCTTTTTCAGCCTGTTTCTATCCACTGCTGGATGTAGGCCTCTCCAACTTCTTTCCATTTCGTACGATCCATTGCCATTTGCTGCCAGTTTGTACCTGCAATATTCTTAATTCCGTTTGTCCATCTCTCTGGTGGTCTACCTATAGCTCGTCTTTTATATGGTCGCCAGTTCATGATCTTTTTGGTCCAACGTTCGTCTGTCCCTCTTGCAATATGTCCCGCCCAGCTCCATTTCAGAGATGCTATTCTTTCCATGACATCAACGACCCTGGTTTGTTGTCGAATCCATTGATTCGTCATTCTGTCTCTGAGTGTTATTCCAAGCATACTCCGTTCCATGGCTCTTTGTGTCACTCTCAATTTATCTTCGGATGCTTTTGTTAAAGTTAACGTTTCCGCTCCATAAGTGAGCACTGGAAGGACACAAGTGTCGAAAACTTTGCGTTTCAGACTATTATTCATTTTGCTTTTGAAAATTAGTCTGAGTTTTCCGAACGCTGCCCATGCAAGACCAATCCTACGTCTTATTTCTGCAGTTTGGTTGTCCAGACCTAACTTCAGTTTATGTCCTAGATATACATAGCTGTCGACTCGTTCAATGACAGTGTCACCAATTTTGATTTCTCTATCGTCCCCGATGTTGGTCATGACTTTTGTTTTCGATAAGTTCATCTTGAGGCCAACTTTGCTCGCCTCTTCACTTAACTGTTGTAGCATAAGCTGAGCCTGACCTAGATTCGCTGCTATCGGTACAATGTCATCAGCGAAGCGGAGATTGCTCAGGTACTCTCCATTTATCTTTAATCCCATTTTACTCCAGTTTAACTTCCTAAAAATACTCTGCAGAATCGCCGTGAATAATTTAGGTGAAATGGTGTCACCCTGCCTTACACCTCGGCCAATTCTGAATTTCTCCGTGCTCTTATGAAGTTTTATACATGAAGTAGCATTTTTGTACACATATCGAATTGTGTTGGAGTACCTTGAGTCTACTCTACATTCGTCTAATGCGTCCAATATCGACCATGTTTCCACTGAATCGAAAGCTTTTTCGAAGTCTATGAATAGCAAGACTATGTCGATGTTGTATTCACGACACTTCTCAATAAGCGTTCTCATCACCTGCAAATGGTCGTTTGTGCTGAAACCAGATCTGAAAGCAGCTTGTTCAACAGGTTGGTAGAAGTCGAACTTGTTAGTGTTCCTCCTCGTAATGATTTTCATAAACAACTTGTAGAGTGTTGACAATAGGCTTATGGGTCGGTAATTTTCCAGCTTTGTTATGTCTCCTTTTTTATGCAGCAATGTAATTACCGCATTTTCCCAGGCTTCTGGTACTTCTTCCCATTGGAGACATTGATTAAACAAAGCCGTGATTGCCTTTAATAATGAGTCTCCACCTAGTTTAATGGCTTCCACTGGAACACCATCTTCTCCGGGAGACTTTTTGTTTTTCATCTCGGCTACTGCAGCTTTGACTTCATCAACAGTTATGTCGGGCATATCCTCCGATCCCACGTTTCTTATTATTGGTCTATCTTCGGTTTCTTCCGTTGGGCTCTGTCTTGCTGAAGAAAACAAATTCTCATAAAATTCTGTTGCAATGTTTAATATCGCATTTCGATCCGTTTGGATCGTTCCTGTTTTGTCTCGTAATTTGAAGATTTCTTTTTTGGCGTTTGTCATTTTTCTTCGTAGGACTTTCATATTTCAGTTAGCTTCAATTATGTTTTGAGCCAATTGGACATTATATTTTCTTTCATCTGATCTCCTTGCATTTTGAATTTGAGAATACAGTAGGCAAAGTATCTAAATTAATAATTTTCCATTAATTCGTCACAACTTTTAATTCATAATTCAATCCTGAAAATTCGTCAACCTAAAAATACACTGCTCGTACGCATTCACATCCGCAATCAACAAACGTCAAACGGTTTTCATTGTCTCATTAGATTTTTTTGTGAAAATGTTTTTTGCCTACCTATTAAACCAGAGCTCTCAATATTTCCGAAATTTTTTCATTTATTCGATTCAATAAATGGTTTACAAGATGCTTCAATTGATAATTATTATAAATTTCGAATAAGGAAAGTGCTCTTAAAATCAACAAATCGAAAACAAAAACAATGTTTTTATTGTTGGAGTTATTTTCAGGAAATTAATGCTATGCAAGCCTTTGAATCGTCAATTCAATCGACTGTTGTATTTAATCGATGATGCGAAGATCTTTACAGCAGTTGTGACGAATTAATGGAAAATTATTAATTTAGATACTTTGCCTACTGTATTCTCAAATTAATTAAATTTTTCTTTAAAAAAAGACAAGAACAGAATGAGTTCTGTACGGAAACAAATCACTCAAACACAAAGCAAAATTCACGATTTAACGGCCTAATTAGGGCTTATTATATACGAACACATCTGAAACCTATAAAAATTAGAAGACTTTGAAACAATTTTAACACAAAACTAGAAGCTGTTTCAGTCCTTGTTACACCAAAGCGAAAGAAAATGTTAAAATTGAAAAGCACTCGACAAAACCAACAAATCAACAAAAAATCAATCAGATGTCAATTGCGTAGCAGTCGCTGTTTCTCCAAGCACTCGCGTTCCACGCATTCCACTTGACATTTGGTACATGTGTTAAATAAATTAACTACCATCATGACCAATTTTGCATGTTACAAATAGTATTCAATTTGTGATTATTACTCCCAATATTTTATTATTGGATTTATGAGAAGCAAATGTTGTTTGCTACGAATTCCAGTAATAAAAAATTGGGCCACTGTGGGAGTAATAATCACAAAATGAATAAAAAAATGCATTCATAACACATTCACAATGGTCGCCATTTTTGACAAGACATCAACGTTGGTTTCATCGTTAACGTTTCCATTATAACTGGAAATTATCCTTATCTGCCGTTTAGCTAACGTTCTCTATTGTAGCACTTGTAGGTGAAATTGTTTTGCTCTAGTAATATACAAACCATAATGCGATAAATATTTGTATATCTTGCAACTATACCAGATGCTGGTCGTATTTTGGATACGGTGAGGGTCGGATTCTTTTTTTAAATGGCTACTCAATTTGTAACCACAACACAAATACATAAAACGCACATGAATACGTTAGTAAACGGAGTCAAACGAAGAATAATTAGTTGGAAAATGGCGGTAAATTTATACATTTTTATATCGGAAAGGCGACGATCTTACACTGTCAATATCGTCCTTTATAGTCTGGACGACATTATCATTTTTCTAGACGATACTCCTTGATGAAAATATCCACAGGACGATTGATCGTTTTGGATGATGAAGTATCGTCCTGTGTGATAATTTAGTTGTTAACAACTTTCTAGATGATGTTATCGTCTAGATTGTTTTTAAAATACTAAATTGAAAATGATTTTATCACCAAGATCCAAATATTAACGTCCAGTACATTTATTGTGCAGATAGTTAGAGAAAAACAAGTGTTTAAAAAATTCTGACGAAAAGCTTGATTTTTCAATCAATTCTTAAAATATCGCCCAGGTCGAAAACGAATATATCCATGAAATTTTTAGAGCGATAATATCGTTCGAAAAATGATATTATCGTCCGATAATATCGTTCGAAATATGATATTATCGTCCACAGGGCGATAATATAGATTTTTGAAAGATAATATCGTTCCTGATGATATTGACCGTGTAGAAATGTCCCGCCACAGTAAATATCAGTTCTAAACAACTTTGATTTTTCAAAAGTGCTTAGATAGTACTTTATATGGAGTTTTTTTTTGCTAATTGGCAGTTTTTAGGTTGATAATTCGTGGTCACGACAGAATGGCTGAATTTCCGTTTCGCAACACAATATGAGGATTTTGAACCCACATCCTAGAAAATGCATCCTAGAAGTGCACTCCGACTCACATCCATGCATATTTGCAGATTTAAACGTACCGTCGTATTATAATTTTTTTATTTCTCCAACTTCACTCAATCCACGCCATTAGTCGCATAAATTTATACGTCAGAGAGAGCTTTTTTCTCCTTTGTTACGATCTGTCAGTTTTTTTATTTTGCGATTTGTATGGAAATGAAAACTAAGAAACTTGAGATATCTTTGCTGTTTTAAGTGGTTTTTCATATTTTTTTGGACCAAACTGTTTTAAAATGTGTTTGGAATCGATTGGCATTAACAGATTGTGTGAAAATATTTTTTTCTATTTTATTATTTTGTTAATGTCAATCGATTCCAAACACACTTTAAAACATTTTGGTCCAAAAAAATATGAAAAACCACTTAAAACAGCAAAGATATCTCAATTTTAGTTTTCATTTCCATATTAAATCGCAAAATAGAAAAACTGACAGATCGTAACAAAATAGGAAAAAGCTCTCTCTGACGTATAAATTTATACGACTAATGGCGTGGATTAGTAAAAATGAGAGAAGTAAGCAAAATAAGAGAAATAAGAAATTTATAATATGACGGTTACATTAAAGAAATTCTTTTTTTTTAAATTCCATTAGATTCTCAAGATTTTCGAAAATGTCTCAAATTTCTCATATAATTTCTCAAAAATATTCCATATTCCATAAATTAACCGAACGAATTTTATTCAGATTTTTGATTTTAGTGGATTGGCATCACTGATATATATATATATATATATATATATTATTAGCTACTTGTGGTGGCGCCATAATAACTTCATGTGTTTAAGGAGTTCAAAAAGTAATGGTTTGCGTTAATTAAGATTTGCAAGTCCGAAAAAGTGGTGTGCCGTGGTATTTTTTTGATGAAAAAACCGCAGAATCGTTTTAGTTTGAATCTAAAATGCCAGTATTAAATGACAAAATGATTACACTTTTAGACTAAAATTATTATTTTTTAATGTGTAGGCATCCTGTACGCTGTATTTACATTGTCTGCGATGATAATGTAATTGAAATTTACATGTTAGGTTTTTCGATGATTTACATGCTATGCGCGATCATTTACATGCTCGGTCGGAAATTTTTCGATGATTTTGTTTATGTTTTCACTTCTCACAAATCGCGATATAAATTGGAATTTACACAGGCTATTTTTTGGTACACGTGCCATCGATACAATTAAAAAAACACTAACATCACAACTGAATTTGTAATTTGAAACAACAAAATCAAAAATTTTATCTTCCATGTGTGACTATTTCATACATTACTCGTTTCTGTATATAAACTCTAAAACATACGTTAATTCTGGTTTTCTAGGGATATAATTCTATTATTACTCTTCTAGGGTAAATTTTATTTCCGTTTTTTTATTTTGAAGAAAAAAACCAGTGACCCGACGGAGATTCGAACACGGAACCTCTGACTTATGAACAATCTACGCTAACCATTTGACCACAGAGTCTTCGGGTATATCAGATATACATACCCTCATGATTGTCTTATGCCGCATTGTGCGACTCAATTTATAAAGTATATAAGCAACATGTACTGCAAAATGTGTCGCGTGTATGTGTGAATGCCATGTTTGGTTTCGGTTAGAACGAAAAATAATCAAATTTTGATGAAACGGATACTCTTCATTCAAAATTTCTTATTTTTTTTGTTTTACCTCAAGATTTCTGTAAATTATTTATATCATATATGCCGAGAAATATGTCATCGCAAATGTGGTGTAAAAATGTGTAAGAAAGCGCAGGGACTCAGTGCTCAGCAGAAATTCGTACGATTTGCAATTTATTTTGATAAAATGAATAAAAAAAAATAAAAAAATGTTTGGTGCGGGAAGAGAACTCACGACCTCATGCATAAAAAGTTCACGCTCTAGCCAATTCGGCCACTGACATTGATGATTCCACTTAGTTTTGTTGTCATAAAACCCCACATGTATGTAGAACATAAAAGCAATTAACATAGATGCTCGCATAGATGTGTTAGTAAGTCTGTCGCAGGTAGTCCGATCAATTTAAAAAGTGCATGCATGATGCTTGATGCACGACAAAATGTCGCGTGTGTATGTTTAGAACGAAAAATAATCAAATTTTGACTAAACGGATTCTCGTTATTCAAAATTACGTTGTGTAGTGTTTTATATCAGGATTTCTGCAGCGTTATTAGTTTTTCGATTGTACAAATATCTGCCGAGAAATGTGTCATTGCAAATCAATATGACAAAAAGGCTAAGGTCTCGGTTTACAGCAGATATTCCTTCGATTGAAAATCTACCTACGATACCGGAGATCAGTTTATTTACAATTTTTTGATAGAAGATTGAAAAAAAAAAACAAAAAAAATGTTCGTTGTGAGAATAGAACTCACGATCATGTGCATAAAATTGACGCGCTCTAGCCGATTCGGCCACCGAGACTTACGATTACATCTCGATATGTTGCCATAATTTGCTTGATTGTCACACATGATGCTTGTGTACTAGTACTAGATACACCAAATATTTCAGTGGTGTTTGTATGCCTTCGAGTTTATATACAGAAACGCTGAATGTATGAAATAGTCACACATGGAAGATAAAGCATTGTATTGGTAGGCGAAAAAAATTCTCGAATCACTTCTTATGTACATATTGTATACACACGCGTTCGCTACGCTCACTTGTTATATACAATATGTACATACGAAGTAATTCTCGAATTTGTCTCGCCTACCAATAAAGTACTATTTCACTGAAACTGAGAATGACAACAATAAAGAAGTCAAATAAATATCGCCGAAATGGCAGGCACGACCGATGAAAATGAAATTTTAGTGCAAAATGTTTAGAAGTGGAAAGCTTCCGAAATGCTTCTTTTATGCCAAATTGTTTCGTAGTTTTCATCTTAGACAATGTAAATACAACGCACAGGATGCCTACACATTAAAGAACAGTACAGAAGAGCCTATGTGAATGAGTAATACATGTGTGCGAAATTAGGCGGTTCGCCTTCGGCTCACACGCCTCAAACATCGCACACATGTATTACTCATTTACATAGGCTCTGCTGTAATCTGCTATTAATTCATACGACCACTGACTGGTAAATATATTTGCTCTGACATTATGGTTAAATTAAAAACTGTCCTTTGTAATTTAAAAAAATGAAAGTTAAATTTGTTGAATAGTTTTAATTACGGTCACTAACATTCAATAACCAGGTACTACTAGGACTTCAATTAACATAAAAGTTACGATAAAGTGAGAGTTGCACTGTAACTTACCTATAACTTTAATACTTCTTTGTGTATCTGTTTTGGACGATTTTAGGCAATTTCGCAATTGTTTACATCGTCCAAAAACGATACTGAAAAAAAATTTCATGTAAGGGAAAACTCTCTCATTTTCGGCCTTGACAGATAAAAAATACGTTTTCATCCGTGCGGCGTGAACAACCTTTTTTCTCCCCTCAAACACGGTGAGAAGCCGGCGTTTTGTTGACGTTCATTCTGATGACAGTTCAGATAAAAAAATATAAAAAATAAAAAATATTTCAAAAAATAAACGCACATCCAATTATTAACAATGAAAAGACAGTTCAGATGAGAAAATTATTATTTTCTCAACTCTTGTGTGTCCCATGGGGCGAACAATAATTTTTTTTTTCTTTGTAACTGTCACTTTATTTTGGTATTGGAAAATGCTGAAACAAATTGATTTGTTTGTTTGGCGGATAAAAACGATTACTCCCGCTATTCCACATGCACGAATGGAAAACTTTGTGTTCACCTCGGGGGAAAAATTGGCCGCAAAACATCGGTTTTGCTAGAATTTGCTATTTCCTTCTCTTGGTAAACAAATAAAAATTGGAAAAAGCACTATAGGGCCAAAAAATGGCATTATGTGGGAAAGAAATTAAAGTCTCCATTCAATAGCGGTGCAGTTTTTCGCTCGCAATTCGATATTCCACATGCATTCCATTATTTTCCAGTTGTCATTAAGTTTGTTGATTGATTCGTTGGATAGGGTAGCATTTGATAGTCATTAGAGGTAATTGGATGTTACTAATACCCAATATTAATATAATCCATGATTAGGAAAAGCCATTGAACTTGATAACCCCGGGGTCTATTCTTCAAAATCAGTCCATTTATCTAGAACGCATTTATTATTCATGTCAGTAATGAGTTTATATCCATTGGAACCCAATAGACCTGCCTTTCCAATGAATATGGAAAGAATATGCCTTCAATACCCGAATTATATGCTACATCTCAACTTGAACCACCTTGTACCACTGTCGAACTATAACACTTTTGACAGAGCTTTTTGAAAATCACTCGTTAGGAATGCTTAACGCTATTAACGCATCAGTTTCAACAAGGATGGTTCCTACCTGAATACTGGACATCGCGGCTACTAATATGTTGATTTGACTACAAGTTATCGATTGTGCACTCTGAAAACATTGTACTAACATGCACCGCAACGATTTCGGTTAAGTCTAATCATCGCATTTACAAATCTCATGTCGACGGTGACGTCATTCTTGTCGTATTTATATACGATCTGCAGCCTTCATCCGGGTAATGACATTGAGAATTTGTACAATGACAAGAAGAATTATGTAGCTACCAGAAATTCGCCTAAATCTATAAAAAAATAGTCTTTGATCAGCACCTGATCTTGCGGCTGCAATCACAAGTAATGGTGTGAACGAAGTGAACGAATACTTTATGCTCCGTATCGACTGCCTCGGTTGACGTCATCCACCTATTCGTAGAGTCTGATGCCAATTGAAAAACTAGGTAGCGTTGAGAGAATGTTTTTTTTTGCATAAGATGGTTTGGAACTCGACTAAACACAACTTTTCGATTCGTTTCCGTCGTGAAGTTAGTGATCGTAATACCCGACAGTCTAATATGCGTCGTATTCTCTACCATGCCCGGATTTTGTGCTGGCGATTCCTAATTAAAACAGGCACAGTGGTTGTGTCAGGGACTTAGTGAGTGACAAATCGAATTAGTGAGTTTAAAGAGTAGAGTAATGACTGACAGTGACGATTATAGTGCAATGTCATCTTTTCGCTCTATAAATTAACTCCTACGTTCTTCCAATTGAGCTACCCGGACATTTACGTGTCTTTGATTAATCATTACATATGTAAAAGTAACGTGGAAACTGGAGTTTTTTTTTTCAAATTTTCTTTGTAGATGGTATTTGCACCTGGTGCGAATAGTATAAAATGACTATTTGCACCCGGTATGTACAAATAACATAAAATAACTATCTGCACCGAAATGACAAAGAGAGCGAATGAAAGGTGGTCGCGATATTTGCACAATATGCCTTAATACAAAACAAGTTTCGTTTAGCTATTCTTAATTCTAAGTGAACAAAACACCTTCATTTGTAAAAAAAAACAAATCCATGGAAGGAACAAAATGACTTCCTCAAACGCGTTGTAAAAAGACAATCCCTTTAGGAAGGAACTAAACGCGTTCCTGAAACGCCTTGTAAGAGGAAAAATCCCCTGGGAACGGCCAAAACGCCTTCCTTAAACGCTTCGTAAGAGGATGTAGTCGTAGAAATAAACGTAGTTAAATAAACGTAGAATAGCTATACGAAACTAAAGTTTTGTAATAAGACAAATATCGCCCTCCTTCTATACGCACCATTTGTTATGCAAGTGCAAATAGGTATTTTTATGCAGAAAGTCACTTCGAATTTTCCATCAATGACTTTCAACTTGAAAGTTTCAAGTCATAATTAATTCCGTTGATTTTAAGTGAAGTCAAGTGTTTTACGTCAGAAAATACGTGCTGCGTTCACTATCGGTACAGAATGCTAGCAAAAAATAGAAAATATGGAATTTGTGTCTGCTTTCTTGATGGGACGGAATTTTTGTTTCCCTCATTGAAGAATCAAATTCACAGATGAACAAAATTGATCTCATGTTCTGGGAGTTATTCCGGAAAGAGTTTTTACCTGAATTTTTGATGGTGGCCCATAACTATAGTAGTTCTGAACCAAATTTCTAAAACTTTGATCTAATCACGGCAGGGTAAAGTAAATCAGGCAGGAGCAGAGGACGCAAATACATTTAAAGGAGAGACCTAAATCCCGTTACTATCGCTTACCTATTCGTTTCATGCATTTGTATTAGTGAACGTTTCGCTCCAAAATCAAAGGCCTACCTATTTAGGCCCCTCGTCAAATCGACTGCTCTTACCTGGTTAACTTTACACTGCCGTGATCTAATCGACAAAGAATGCAATTCATTATATGTGTTCAATTCATACATGTACCATGTAAGCCCTGAAATAACTAAAAATCTGTTTTTCTTTAATTTCCCCATACAAATTCTTTATTCCAAGCAAAATGTTTGAACATCTTTTGATACCTTCGTTACTCCAAGGATCCACCCCTAAATGTAAGACCTAGTGACATAATTAAAAGTTTAATTTTTTGTTCCGTAGGTATCAAAAATCAATTAATTTTTTCTATTAATTAAAACAGATGTCAACTGGAATCGGAGCCGTAATAGATTTGTAAAAAAAAGTAAAACTATTCAATTTGTCTTACGCTTCCGATTAAATCTACGTTGAGATCACGCTTGGGATCTCTGAACAACCACAAAAGGTTTCCTCTTACTCAGGGATTTGAATTCGCAGCGTTACAAACGTAATTGCAAACTTCGTAATTATCGTCCGGGGTTACAAAAGATTACCTTTTAACGACTCTCAAAAATAATGCAATGTTGATCACAGTTATATAAGCTGATTTAAAATTATTGAATGTTAATGACCTTACAGAATTAAAGGAAAGTTTAAACAATTTATACGCCACAAATTAAATCCAATCAAACTATAATATAAATAGGAACACCATGCGATATGAAATAAATACACAAGTTAACAAAGAAATGAAAAGATTTATGTACGCAGTTTACTAATAAAATAAAACTTATGCAAAAAAATCGTTGGAATTCGAAAGTATAAACTTTCTTTTGCTTTTCAACAGTTTCATAAAATAAACAAATTTTTTAAATATTTAAAGATGTCTCAGACTGCCGAAAATAAGCCGACGACGACACCTACATCGCAGTCGAGCAGGCGCCAAAAATCGAACCAACTGAAAAAAAATATAATGAACACCACCTCGTGGCGTCAGTTTCACCAAGATATTTTACTTTTGCTAAAATACAAAATAGCGTGTCGAAGCTGCGAGTGTCAGCCCAACTGATATTAATTTTTTGTAAGTATTCCGTCATCTTTTCGATCAAATTTCCTTAGAGGTTTGCAGACCAAAATCATTGTATCCATTTCTTAAACTAATCCGAAAGATACGGCTTGTCACTCAGAAGGGTCAAAGCTCCCAAACGAGCGACATTTGTAAAATAAAACTCTGACAAACACGTGAAACTAGAATCACAAACTCTATAAATTTGTCTTCGAAGTGAACTTTCTATCTCCAACGATTTCCTCGATATGGGTAATATAGCTCACACTCAAAACACTTATAGGCCCCAAATGACCTTCTTTTTGAAAGAACCCTAAAACATGTGACGACTAGAATCTAAAACTCTATAAATTTACCTTTTAAACGAACTTTCTATCTGCTATATTTTCGTGCGTTATGGCTAACATAGTTCACAATTAAAAAGCTCATAGCTCCCAAATGGGTGATTTTTTGGAAAAATCCTGAAACAAGTGTGCACAAGGTACAAACTGGTAGCAAATGGCAATGGATCGTACGAAATGGAAAGAAGTTGGAGAGGCCTACATCCAGCAGTGGATAGAAACAGGCTGAAAAAGAAGAAGAAGAAGAAGAAGTGTGCACTAGAATCGAGAACTCTGTGTCTTTTAAACAAATCTTCAATGTGCCATTTTTTCCGAGTTATATCTAACACATAGCTCACAATTCAATAGCTAATAGCTCTCAAATGGGTGATGTTTTGGAAAAAAACCTGAAACACGTGTCGACTAGAAGAATCTAAAACACAAGAATCTATGAAAAATCCTCCAAATTAGTTTCTTAGAATTACGTCCTTGACATACACTGTAAATTTCAGCCCATCGATTTATTATATCGATGTTGCATCCAAATCTATCGAGTGTGGTTCAAAATTCATCAATTTCTTAAAATGACAACTGTCACGTACATGGAGCCAAAAAACGGAATGAAAATGGATGACTGTAAGGCAACCTTTAGGACCTTCACTAACCACGATCCATGAATATAGGCAGCCACTTTGCCCTTACTGTCTGCTTCGAATTTTATCGATCATAAACCTGTAAACCCTGTGTAGTAGAGGTTCCATCCCATACAAAACGCAATTGCATAGTGCATTTTTTGACAAAGGTCTGAAATTTATACCATTGGTAAACATTGACCTCCTGAATCGAATGCGATATGGTGCCCAAAAATTCCTCCCCCTTTCTTCTCCACCCACCCCTTCAAAGTTCGCGTTGCAGAGGTAACTTTGACGAATTATTGTGATGCCTATGTAGCTCCTACCATAGCTATATGTAGCTTAAACGAAAGGGGAAAGTCCAAAGTTTTTTTACCGTCCTAAAATTTTCCGAATTTTCCATTTTCCTGGGATTTTCCGAAATTTATGAAAATAAAAGGAGTTTTGAAATCGTATAACTTCTAAAGTTAAATTTTTACGGGGAAAAAATGTTCGGGTGAGTTGTTCGTCATAAAATTCTCTACAAAAATCATGTACGGCAGTCCTTCCTTCCTTTAAAATTAAGTTAGTATGAGCAATTTTCCCTCATCCCACCCAAAATTGTCATAGTAAGGTACTTTCACTTGTTTTCAAATTTTGACCAAATATGAGTCGGTTTTATTTTGGGAAATGTCTTATAACTGTGTAGAAATATCAGATTACTGTAATCGACGTTCCAACCTCCTCATCCAGAGGGTCCACCACTCAGAACTCCGAGATTTTACAGCTTTTTTGTCAAACTCACAGTGTGTGTTCTGGACTTGGGAGTTAAAAAACTTATCTAACTCATAGTTCTCAAATTTTTATCGTTTCTAAATCCATTTAATACCATTTAATCCATTTAATCCATTTAATCTAGAAGTGAGTTACCCCTCGGAAAAAAGTTTGTTCAGTAAAGAAATCCCCAGTCCATATCTGTCCAAACTTGTTGGCATAACAGTAAGACAATAATTTAAAAGCTTTTGTTACATTTATTTAATGTGTTGAAATGTCAATCTAACGTCTTATTTATTTGATTATAATGACGTCGAAAATAATAAGATCAAAAAGTGAAAATCTAAGCCAATGCATAGTAAAACTATGCATTGGCTTAGATTTTCACTCAATATGCACATATCATATAAAATATGATATGTGCATATTGTGTCAGTCCGTAAAAAATCTTTGCAACAGAAAAAATGAATCTCTTATCGATCCATTCAAAACGAAACGCGGAATCGTCGCTGTCATGTATTTTGATGTTAATGTTACGCAGGTTTTCCAGGAGCAGGAGTTCACTGATCTGCCGAGACATTTGAATTTCCTTCTGAACGATGCCAACTTAGCCGCAAATTTAGAAATAGAAAAGGCTGTCTGGCATAAATCTTGTCGTTTGGGCTATGCAAATAGTAAAGCTGAAAAGCTTAGATCCAAGCATCGCAAATCCGAGCCTGTTCCTGACAACCATGAAGTTCGAGATGTTGATGGAGATTCAAATCGTTCAGTTAACACTGTAGAGGTTCCACAACCCGAAGTGGAAGTTGATAAGTTCAAGTGTTTGTTGTGTGATAAGGAGGATTCGATTTCAAACCTGCATTCGATGACAAGTTCAGACACTAGTAAGAATATTCACGACTCTGCAATCGTGGTGAATAACTGCGAACTACTGGCAAGAGTCGAAGCAGGCATCATGTATCCAGTCAACACTAAATACCATTTATCCTGCATCACAAAATTGTACAATGACGCCCGTAAAATTCGCAGCCAAACTACTCCTAAGAAAGGTTCGTGGCTTGAATCTGTAGCTTTTGCGGATCTCTGTGATTATATCAAGGCAACTATTAATCAAAATGATAAAGTGGTCTTACCACTCTCTGAATTGTATGAACTGATGGTGAAAAGAATGCAAGACCTTGGGTCGTCGTACTCAATTCACAAAACGCGATTGAAAGAAAAGTTGGCGGATGAGTTTCCGGAATTGGAACTGACAAAGTGCGGAAAAAAATCATATTCTTCCGGAATGCATTCCAAACACACCATGGAAGCGACGATGACGATGCTAAAGTTCTGTTACTAGCATCAAAAATTGTTCGGGAAGAAGAATCCAAAAGAATTTCGATAGACGACGTAAATCAAAAGAGTTCGGTAAACCAGAAATTGCTGACGTTAGTCAGATTAATTCTTGGGGGTTCTGGGTCAGAATTTTCAGACGATGACAATCCTCAACAGGTGCTGACAATCGCACAATTAATAAGATTCAACATGTCAAAGAAAAACAGGTGCGACATACATTTGATTGATAAAACCAGCAAATTACTTTTCCTTTTTTTATTTAGAAATTCGAATGTCGTCAGACATGGTGTTGAGCAGGAGACGCCTCTAGTTCGCTACGTAGCGAATTTACTTCATCACGAAAAAAGGTAAATATCCTAATTTCCAATATTGGAATTCAGTTTTAAAGCTGGAACGAGTACTATTCATGTTCGTTCGTGCGGTACGAGAATCAAATTTTGATCTGTACGTAGGGGATATGGTTGAGGCTACGAATTGGATTTTTGTGCTAGATCATACAAAGTACTGCAAATGGATCGTCGTTCATATCGAGGAGCTTAAGAATCTGAAGACAACATTTCCAGATGTTCATACAGCATTCAGTAAAGGTATTTTTTCAAGAATTATTACATTTTCAACTAAAAAATACAACGACACTAGTTCATAGGAATGTTTGTCGTTCAAAAATCGGCAAATAAGTTCTCAGCGATTGGAATCGATCATGCTCACGAACAACAAAATGCTATCATTAAAGGTTTTGAATTTTCGCGTATCAACTATTGTTACACTGAAAATATCTCATTATTAGGAGACGGAGGTGCTATTGGTCTTACAGATAACCCGGCCTCTCTTCTGCGATGGATGGTAGCAGGCCCTGAGGTATCACGTCTAATTACCTCATTCGAGGAGCAGTGATCCACAATGCCTGGAAACAAACACACAAACACCAAACATCACTCACAAAACAAAGCAGAACAGATACGATTTATGACTGACGTGACTTCACTATTAAGTACGATAGAACAGTACGGAAATCCGTTCGAGGACGAAAGTCCTTACTTGGTCACTCTAGTGTCTAAGTCCCAATTAGATGAACAAGCAACACAAACTGTAAAACGCCTAGCAGAAATTGGGAAAATCCAGTACAGCGATTTTTTAAGCAAACGTCTGCAGTCGCATGAAATTAATTTTTACGAGCCGGTAAAGATGAACAAACTGAACATTTTCAAGGAGCAGTCAGTCCGCAAAGTGTCTGCTTTAACGGTAAAAAATAAGATGCTACGAAATGACTGTGAATTATTTTCGAGACTCTATCTCGGTGCTACGAATCGTAAAGTCGATCTCGATCAATTTTTCAACTATGAAAATCAGCCGTTTCCTCCATCTATTTCAAACAATGGGCACTTGAGGAATGGACCAAAGTCAAATATTGTCGACTGTCTACGGGACGAATATCAAGATGCAGATCTCGAAGATTTAGATTATGGTAGTCATGATGATGCTACTGCTTTTGTTGTAGATGGAGCAGTCATCGTTCACTTTATCAACTCAACTGGGGCTAAGACTTTCGGCGAATATTCTTCCAAAATTCGAGACTATTTTCGTCCGTTTACTCAAAAGTATCAAAGGATTGACATTGTATGGGATGTTTATCGAGAGAACACTATTAAGCGACATGCGAGGGAAAAACGAGGAACAGGTCGAATACAAAAGGTTGCGTCGGCATTGAAACTGCCCCAGAAGTGGGTCGAGTTTTTGAAAGTTGACGAAAACAAGAACCGACTCTTTAAGCTACTTGCTCAAGATATTGTCAAAATCGATGCTCCAGATTGTCTTATTGTTACAAATGTCGAACAAAATGTTTTAACTTTGAAGGAGCATGATACTTCACGAATAGAACCATCCAATCACGAAGAAACTGACACTCGACTGTTTGTACATGTAAAGGATGCGGTGCTAGCTGGTCGTAATTCGTATGTACTACCGATAGTGATGTCGTAGTGCTAGCAACAGCTTTTTACGCTGGTACAGAACAGATCCAAGAGTTATATGTAGCATACGGGACGAAGAAACATTACAAGTAAAAATATGTGGCATTTAGTTCACGTCCAATGTTTCATTTTGTTTTTTATGCAGGTTCATTCCAGTGCATTTAATTGTCAGAAGCCTGGGAATATCGAGATCACTCGCACTGCCGTTTTTCCATGCCATAACTGGTTGTGACACGGTCTCCTGATTTTTCGGTCGTGGTAAACAGATGGCATGGAGCATATGGAATCTTTTGGGAGATGACCTGACCACTGCGTTTCTCAACATCAAAGACGATTCGTGGGACGACATAGAAAACTCCAACAACTTTAAAGTTATACAAAAGTTTGTCGGTATGCTGTACGACTGTAAATATTCAGAGAGTACTCATGCAAATTAAACGGAATTAAGAATATTGCAGGTACAAACTGGCAGCAAATGGCAATGGATCGTACGAAATGGAAAGAAGTTGGAGAGGCCTACATCCAGCAGTGGATAGAAACAGGCTGAAAACGAAGAACGAAGAACTCATGCAAATGTACGCCGTGTCTTTTTTCATTTTGTATTGTTCGTCACAAAGTTTATTTTTCTGTATATTTTAGCTAGACGTTTTAAGAAAGTATCTGTTCGTCCACAAAGATCGAACAAATATCGAAAATATACCGCCAACTACCGGATCGTTCGTACAACATTTAAAGAGAGCCGTGTACCAAGGAAGTTTGTGCTGGGGCTTTTTCGATAAAACATTCAGTCTCCCAAATCCAACTTTATGGGGTTGGAAATTGAATGAACATTTATATGTTCCGCACTGGACTGATTTGCCAGAGCTATCTAAAGCTTGCCGAGACTTTATAAAATGCGGCTGTAAAAATGGCAGTTGTTCCAATAGATGTGGTTGTAAGCAGGCAAAAATAGTCTGCGCTATTTTTTGCAGCTGCAAAGGTGATTGTAAGACTAAAGATAATCAAAATAAAAAAGATAAAAATGGAGTTAATGAAGAATAAATTCACGAATTGAATTCGTGTGACAAAACAACTAAATTTTTGTTTAGATGTAATAAAGCCTACAAATATTAGTTTGGAGCGGGGTCCAAATGTCCGTACTGGATTTAGAAACGATAAAAATTTGAGAACTATGAGTTAGATAAGTTTTTTAACTCCCAAGTCCAGAACACACACTGTGAGTTTGACAAAAAATCTCGGAGTTCTGAGTGGTGGACCCTCTGGATGAGGAGGTTGGAACGTCGATTACAGTAATCTGATATTTCTACACAGTTATAAGACATTTCCCAAAATAAAACCGACTCATATTTGGTCAAAATTTGAAAACAAGTGAAAGTACCTTACTATGACAATTTTGGGTGGGATGAGGGAAAATTGCTCATACTACCTTAATTTTAAAGCAAGGAAGGAGGACTGCCGTACATGATTTTTGAAGAGAATTTTATGACAAACAACTCACCCGAACATTTTTTCCCCGTAAAAATTTAACTATAGAAGTTACACGGTTTCAAAATTCCTTTTATTTTCATAAATTTCGGAAAATCACGGGAAAATCCCAGGAAAATGGAAAATTCGGAAAATTTTAGGACGGTAAAAAAAACTTTGGACTTTCCCCTTTCGTTTAAGCTACATATAGCTATGGTAGGAGCTACATAGGCCTCACAATAATTCGTCAAAGGTACCTCTGCAACGCGAACTTTGAAGGGTGGGTGGAGAAGAAAGGTGGAGGAATTTATGGGCACCATATCGCATTCGACTCAGGAGGTCAATGTTTACCAATGGTATAAATTTCAGACCTTTGTCAAAAAATGCACTATGCAATCGCTAAGAACCTCCACTAGTGTACGAATAGAAGTGTACGAACATAGGCGTAAAAGACCGCAGTACTTCGTACAGGTCTGAAAAGCAAAAGACACGAAACTATCACACTTTTTGCTTGCATGAAAACGTGTAAAAAAGATGCATTAGTCGTAAGCAAAAACAGAGCGAGGAAGAAGAAGAATTATTGCAACGGTGTAAACAAAAAACAATTCTTTATCGACTTTAATCTGCTATCTTGGTCGAAAACAGGTGAATTGGAAGCTTTTGGAGTGGTTTTGTCTATATATAGACGGTAAGTCCACTTGAAGTCAATACCCTCTAATCGACATAAACAAATCATTTATACAACAAGAAGCTACTACAAATCCACAAAAACACAAAGCGTTCGACATTTATGGCAATTTATCAGCATAATCGTTGTACACAAGTTGCAACTTGGTGAAATTTATTAATATTACACTGAATGGAATAAAAACAAAGATTGATTGCGATTTAAACAAAACTCAATATTGCCCTCTATACAATTATCAGTTGATTTCATTGTTAATCCCATTGAGAAAACAATGAAGAAAAACCGATCAAACGCGACCGTGAATTCGAACGTAAACCAATTGAATGTCATAAAAATTTCCATATAGAGTTCAAAATAGAACTGAAAGAACATTCAAATTCCAAACGGAAATGACCTTAAGTTTTTCGACACTTTCATCGTATGTGATATCGTTTAAAAAAAATTACGTTAATACTGCACGACAGCTGCGTAGCCTTCAATTAAAATAAATAAAACATGAACATAGCGACAACGGAGTTCGTGACACCAGTTCCTTCCTCAAAAAGAAACCAGCCAACAACGTGAGAAAGAAAGAACCTGCATATAGGCAACCATTTTCCCCATTGATATCAAGGTATTTGGTGAGGTACCATCATTTAATTCTTTTATTGAACAATTTACTAAAAACAAAAAAGTACATGTCGTTGGCACCCCCACCATTTAGTGCTGCGTGGGGATTAGGCCTATCATTTAGTGCTCGTTTAGTGCTGTCGAATGAGCCCTCACTCGAGTTCGGTGCCGTTCGACCAGAGAAAAATGTATTTGAAAGTATGACATATGTCACTCTTTACATTTGACTCAGGATGGGTACTTAACATATTGGAATCTATGCCTATAATTTAGTGCTCATTTAGTGCTGGCTAATGAAACCGGTCCCGAGTTTGGTGCTGCCTGTTGAGAGAAGTTATCAAGTATTTTGTTAAAAAAGCATGTTGTTTTGGGAGTTTTGGCTCGAAATCAAAAATATTTGAATTTTATAATTTGGGCTCGATAATGTACTCATTTAGTGCTGGCGAACGAGCCCTCACTCGAGTTTGGTGCTGCCACCTGACCTGAGATATTACACTTTTACCGTAATCTTGAAAAATTAAATATCTCAGGTCAGATGGCAGCACCAAAGGCTCATTCGCCAGCACTAATTGAGTACTTTATTGAGCCGCAAATATAAAATTAAAATATTTTAAATTTCGAGCCAAAACCCCTGAAACGACATGCTTTTTTAACAAAAAGTTTGATAACTTCTCTCAACACACAGCATCAAACTCGTGACTAGTCTCATTTGCCAGCACTAAATGAGCACTAAACTATAAACCTAACGTGTAACATGTTGCGAGTCCATTCACTCTCAGCATATTCAAATGACATATTTATGGCCTACAACTATGTTTTTCTCTGATAGGAGAGTCTGGTAAGTCTTATAAGTGGTACTATTCGCCAATACTGAAGCGCTAAATTCCTGACATATTTCAAACGAATCAAAAAAGTTTAAAAATTTTGAGATATGTGACTGCACCTGCACATTGAATAGTTATTGAATTGAAGGAACGACTCACTGCGCCGAGCTTGACCAAGTTTTTCATATATATGTAATCTATCTTCAGAATCTTATGTTCCGGGAGGTGCAATAAAGGAATAAATGTCTAGAAGCTCGTGCAGATAGATTATAGATAAGATATGATCAGCATTATTACAACGAATTTCTTAATATCTCTTTGTAACGGCATTAATATTTTTATTGCTAAACCTCCGAAATATTCACAAAACTTAAAATTCATGCTAGCTCCAAAACTCCATTTTCTGATGCAAGACGCTAAACCCAATCCAGAAAAAAGTTACGAATGTAAAAATATGAAAACTTCAACACATCCCGGGAATAAGCTTACTTTAAAGCGTGCGACAGATTTGTGAGACTACTTTATTGTAATGGTAGGTAACCGAACACTTTTCGTCATTTTGTTTCATTTTGTCCTTTTATGTTGTTTTTCCTGTCTGTAAATTAAACTGATTAATTGATATTAATAGAGATATTAATAGAGATTTAATTAAATATTCATATTGATCTAAGTACAGCAATAGCAAATGATTAGTTCAACTTTAAAATCACTTCCATAAACTGGGTAAATATGATATTAAGAGGCACCGGTACTTAGCTAAAATTGTAGCCTACATTTGTGTGTCTCATATTTCATTTTTAATGATATCTTTCCATAAGAATCCTTTTTGAAAAATATACGACCACGAATGTGGTAGCATTCATCAGAAAATACATTTGGTTGAAGTCGTTTGACCAAAAGTAAACTAAAATCCAGTATTTAAAACTCGCCCTAATGTATGCTTTTCAGCAATACCTCTTAAATTGGAAGTTGTCATGAAGTAATTCAAAAATTCATATTTCCGCAAAAGTATTGCAAACCCCGAAGTTTTGTCGGAATTTTGAATGTCCAATAAAACTTGAAATTCTAAACCTCCGAGAAACTCACTGTTTTGGAATTCGGAGGTTTTGGTGACCCTTTTTTCGGCGGCGTCCTACTGTCAGATGTAAATGGAAGTTTAATTGACGGAACTGGCGTCACCTATTCCTCCTTTCAAGTTTTTATGGGATTCTTAAATGAACAAAATCCAATGAGTTGAGGACTTGAAGAAATTATGGAAATTAAATCGAATTCCGCCCTTCCTAGACTCATTCTATTTTTCAAAAAAATCTCAGCTTCTCGACTTTATTTTCCACGTTTAACGTCGATGTGTGTCATCAATTTGTGTCGGATGAATGTCTAGCTAGAAACAAACAAATACAAGTAAGGGGCCACCACATAAGAATAATCATCGTTGTATCGCAGTGAAGTAAAAAATGTATCGATGACACTGATGACCTTTTGAATTTAAGATTTATAATTGCGTTGGTAATTCAAGTAGGAAAAAGAATTTAATTTTCAAATTGCTTTAAATATTTTATAAGTGATACGGTAAAGAAAACACACGCAGAACATTTTCGTTGGTAATAGGAACGAATTGTTAACAACCAAAAGATATATTTTGTGTATAAAGTAAACAAAAGCAAAAGTTTTTGTAGTTACTGCAAGTGATCACTAGAATTAGGTAGCTTAGATTTGACAGTGTTTCCCAACACCGATTTTTTTTCTTAATTTTACTAAGATCATATTAATAAGATCATATTAAACAACGAAGAAAAAAAACGAAACGAAAATGAATTGGTTGATCGTGATATCGAGTGTGATTTTTATATTTGGAATATGCAACTGTAGCACGCACCCATTTGGATCACAATTTTATGGTTTATTTAATAGTTACACATTCAATGAGAGATGATTAACGTAATATTATTTTAGGACATGAATTGTTATTCAAAGAAGTAATTCTAAATGCTAGTTCGGTTGCTCCACAAAATTATACAACAGTATTCAATTACGACGACCGAGATCAGCAAATTGTTACGTTCGCCAAATTCCAAATTGATGGGGTAAGTTAGTATTGTATTATTCCCTTGACTGAAAGTCAGGGTCTTACGCCAGAAAATACCGAAAAATGTCTGTAACCATACATGTATACACTTTGATTGAAAATTTATGAAATGTTATGTAAAACGTTAAATGTCTGTAACCGTTTTTTCTTTAAATTGATGTGGAATTAAATTATCGAGGTTAAGTTCGAAGATGGGCTATGTGGGACGAAGGATCTGGAAGTTATCCCAGAAAAACCTAATTTTACACTGTTGATAACTTCTCTATTAAATACGATTACTTTGATGAAATTTGATTTTTTTTGGATGTGTGTGTAAGTCATGTGAATTTGTTTTCGCCAACGAATATAATATTGATATTAGAATTGATGGTAGACTATCAACTTGATAGTTGACTATCAAATTTGATAGTTGGATATTTGAATATCAATTATCAATTTATGTATAAAAGCTACAAGCTATGATTTTTGTCACTCCAGAATCATCTTTCAAAGAGTACACATCGATCTAATGATCTATTTGAAAAATTATCATACATCATTCCCTTGACTGAAAGTCAGGGTATTACACCAGAAAACACAGAAATATGTGGGTAACTAAAAAGTTCACTTTGATTGAAAATGTATAAAATGGTATGGAAAACGATAAATGTGGGTAACAAAAAATCGTTGAGGGCACGATAACTTGAGTAATTTTTAACCAATTCGGATGATTTTTTTTTAATATGGGGAAGTAAAATACCGCGGCTCACGGTGGGGCTGAACGAACTTTAAATAAACATGTCGACTTCCATCTCAGTTCTTTTCATAGCTGAGTTAGGGGAGCCGTGTACTATCCAACGGCACATGTTGCAGGCGCAAGCGCTGAGCCGTTTCTGAAAACTAGGAATATCGTCGCCCGGCTCCGCGGCCGAGATTCCTGTTGATCCTAAGCAGCTCAAGTACTTTTTGATTTTTTTTTTCAAAATTAAGAAAATTAATCAGTTAAAATTCATTCAACAGCACCGTGGATGTAGTAATTGTTGTAAGTAGTTGTTGATGTAAAATGTATTCTAGTCACTCTTATGTTTCAACAACGCCTTTGAATTGCATATTTTCCTACTTTTCCTCTTACCTCCTAGATACAAAAATTTTATTTGTTCGGAATGAACGTCACGTCACACCTTCAGGAGGATGGGGCATCTAAAAAAAACGTGACTACCATGACAAATTTGGGTTAATGTTCACTCTTTTGACGTGACACAGGAGGAGGAGGAGGAGGAGGAAGAGTCAAAATTCCAATAAAATAGCGGGATGTCATTTGTGTACGTAAGAGAAAGATATTAACTTGATAATAAAATAAGCTACCGTAAGATTGCTTGAATAGACAACACAATTTGACAAAAAAAGTCCTTCAATTAAACCTTCGAACCTTCTTTGAGTACTCATTTTTCTTATAAATTTGCAGCAAGATTTTCAATCAACCATAAATCGTAAATAAAATGCGACTCGTGTGAAAACTTCCCACTCGTATGAGCTATCTATTATTCTGTTTGATTGCCATTTCGTCAAATTTAATCAGAGTAGATGCGAAGTTTTACGAATGTGAAACGATGAGAGGACTCTTTCACTTTGATAAAAAAAAGCGCGATATATGTTCTTCTCTTACAGTTTTGATCAAATAAGGCCGGGACACAGTACTAGTCGTGAATAAAATATGGATGGTAATAAACAACCGATAAATTAATTTAAGAGTACCGATAAAAAATAATAAAATACCGGTAGAAAAGAGGTACATGTCTATGGCACCTCTACCGTTTACGGCTGAGTATTTCTGAGTCTGTGAAATTTTGTAAAAGGGACAATTCAGTTTAGTTGGTGACATTGTGTCTGAGTGAGATTTTGTAAAAGGGGGAATTTGGTAAAAATAGGAACCCTGTTGAGTCAGTTTTTACAAAATACTGGGTTTCTTATCGGCTTGATTGATCGATAATCGATCGTATTTTCGAATGAAATTGCTAAGCCGTGTGTCTTTGCCCTCACAGGCCTCCGCTACGCTCCGGCAAGTTCTTTCTGAAAAATAGACAGAACGTCTTTAAGTAATATTTCGTAGAAAGATGAATTCCCTAGGAACGAACGTTTTCTCATTACATTTCGTTGAAGGATGAATTCCCTAGTAACGGACAAAACGCCTTCTCGTTACATTTTGTACACTAGTATGTGAGTTGTAAAATACAAAAAAAAATTTGGTAGTGGACTTGCGTCACGCCCGATTATTAACGTGCGGACATGATTTTGTTTGATTGTTGGAGTAATGAATTAAAAAAAAAATATTCAGAAATTAGTTGAGAATGACTTATCTTATATTGCCTACAAAGAATGATGGTTACATTTAATGTTTTTCATAAAATGTCCTATACTTTTCAATCATAGTTTTGATAGCAGGAATTTTTCGGTCGTAAGACATTGAGTAAACATCTTTATTTGGTAGTCCCCAGACCCATTAAATTTGTTAGTCAACTATCAAGTTGTTAGTCAACTATCAGATTTGTTAGTCAACTATCAAGTTGTTAGCAGTTAACAATAGATGTTTACCGGTTAGAGGCTGGGCATGTTCTGACGAAATTTTTGTTCCTACTTGTTTCTTGCGATTTACACACATTACGCAACAAAATCAAATTTCATTAAAGTAATCTTTTTCGATTGAGGCTATAATCAACAGTGCAAAATCCTGTTTTTCTGGGATAGCTTCCAGATCCTTCGTCCCACATAGCCCATCTTCGAACTTAGCCGCACGGTGGGGCTGAACGAAGTTTAAATAAACATGTCGACTTCCATCTCGGTTCTTTTCATAGCTGAGTTAGGGGAGGCGTGTACTATCCAACGGCACATGTTGCAGGCGCAACCGCTGAGCCGTTTCTGAGAACTAGGAATATCGTCGCCTGGCTCCGCGGAAGTTGCTGGACCAGTGTTTGAAACTGGAATCGGTAGAGAGACAAATTCTAAGAACAACTATGTGAAAATTATTGCTCTCGGTCATTTGGTCGCAGAGCAATAGAAGGTGAAAGTCAAAAATTCCACCTCTTCAAGGGGTGATGCCTCCTCGACGAAGTTCTCGATCCAGCACTTTAATAGCGTTTCTAGACAAGGTTAACGTGCTCTTTCGAATAACAATAAAAAAATTTTGAAAGTGGTCTCTTTTGGTACATTTTCAGAAAAGTCACTTTTTTGCTACCCTCGGTGAACTTTGGCTACTTCCATACCTTGCCGGTTGGAATATTTTAGCACAATATACCTTGTTAAAGTTAGCCTGAAGTCTAAGCTTTCCAATGATACCGAATATGTTATGTATGATACTCAGCAAGAACTATTTATGATAAAGATTTTGCATCGAGGTCGGGCTACTAGCAAATTTAGGGTCATTGAAAATTTTCTTGAATTTTCATGAATTTTCCAGAATGGTATATTACTAAGTTTGTTGTTTTGGCAAGTATGACCTTTGCGGAACGAGCCGAAGGCGCACAATCAGGTAATTCACAAATTTGAGAAAACTTTATCGATCTTTGCGAATTTTCTCGATTTTTTTTCTTTTCAATTTTTACTTGATTTTCGTGAGCTTTCGATTTCTTATCGAAAACCATTTTCTTAATGAGTTAAATGAGTGTACCGGAGCATGATTTTCCATTTAGTTCAAGTTTTGAGGCAATAAAACTTGACGTGTTAGTGAACCTTAGACTTAGAGACTTGCTTGTAACAAGACCAGTTCCACTTGCACTTTGAACAACCTAATCTACCTACATTTTCGCTTTCCGTACAATTTCATTTTCATGCTTACTAGTTCATTTTCTATGAATTTATCTAAACGTTTTTATTTTGAAAAAAAGTTAAAAGGAACCTCCAGCCAAGCCGTTTTAAGCCGGCTCAAGCCGACTTTTTCGCCGCCGCCGAGAAATTTTTTTCGGCTAGCCGCCGCCGAGGTTTCTCCGTCGGCGCTCATGCCTGAGAGAGTGGTACAAAACTGGTTTTGGTTGCAATCGGTAGTGCCTGAAATTATAATAACAATTGTACACAAAAATTTACCATTAGTGCAAGGGAAGCCGGAGACACGCTAAAGTTTAAAAAACGAGATTTTCAAACAGTCATACAGGCGTGGATACTTGAGGGATGAAGCTAATAAATAGTTCTCGCAGTAGAGCAACATCTTCTTTACCAATTACCAAAAAATGATTTTTGGAGACAGTCTACGTAGAGACAGTAGCTCAAAGTTTTTCGCTAATATTTGGTAAAATTTGCGAGTTTCAGAGGCACCTGAAACCCACTTTTTCAAATTTTTTGTTATTAAAATGGGCAATTCTGAAATGCTGGAAGTTTCAGTTGTCCATCGACACCACACTTGCAATGACTCATGTCAAGAAGAACACGCAAAGACACGCAAAGTTTTGCTCCCAAGTGAGCACGCGATTTTACAGTTCTTTTTATCGATTTAATATACGGAAGCGAGAAAAACATAAATTTAAACTGAAGTGTTTTGGGTATTATGTGGAATTTTGAGAAAAACTGAATGGGAAAAGTGTTTTTAATTTGCTTAAAAGTTAAGATCGAGAGAGACGATACGCACGTTTAAGGACACTTTTTTGACAACGAAAACCGGCTGCGATTGTATGCCGAACAGTGCAATAATTCAAGTTTTATTTTGGAAAGAGTTGAACAGTTTTAACACGGGACTAATAGTGCATCGTTTTTAAGAGTACGGATAGCAGTGTTAAAGGTCAAATAAGTGATACAATTACAGCGAAAGTCATTCTCTGCACGTCGACAACGACGAACGTTCAAGCATATCCACGTGATTTACCGGTTACAAACAGAAGTTTCACTCAACTGTCAGAACAGCATTGCCAGCTAGAAATTTGTATAGATTTCCGTATTTTTCGAAATCTTTGAATTTGAGGGTGCAAAGTAATGGATACGAACGTGGAAAACGATTTGGCCGCAGTCACGGATGATTTTACAACGATGACGCCCTCCCAAGAAAACGCTCTGCTTTAGGATGACGATGAAGCGAAACCAACCGATCAGGTTTCGCCGATGATGGTGGAAACGAAAGAAATCGATGAAAGTTACGAAACAAACAAAAACAGAGAAGTGAGTGAATCCAACCAGAATTCGGCGATGGTGATAGGAACGGAACAAAGAAATGGAACAAATAAAATGGAAAACGATGGACGCGAACGAAAACAAGGCAACGATATTGCAATGGAACCGATTTTGACTGAAAGAGTACAATCGAAACGAAAAGCGGCCGACATATCGACCGACACAAGCTTTGCGAATGGAACATCGGATTTGTCATCTTCAACTATGGGAACGAATACCACCAGCAAAAAGCGTCAACGGAAAGGAGGAAAGAGGCTCAGTGGGGCCCAAGTTATGAAAAGACGCCGTTTGGCAATGGAACGAATGGCATCGAAAGTACAGGAAGAGAATGGGAGGACTGACCAAGGCTTGGCTGAGAATCCAGGAAAGATAGGATCATCGACTAGTACAGAGACAGTTAGCGCTGGAAACAGCGAAACTGGCAAAATGGAAAATCGAGAAAATTCTGCTCCTGTTGATGATCAGTCCAAGTCGGTCAGTAACCAGACCATCACTCAAAAGGATTCCAAAAAGAAACGGAAGAGAAAGAATAAAAAAGTCCAATTGGTTGATAATCCAGACGGAGGCGAGATACCTTCTTTGACAAATTTGCGTATCAATACCGAGGAAGCCAGTCATAAAGCGGCAGGATCGAGTTGTCTTGGGGTGGCGGAAAATTCCAACCGGGATGGAAACCAAGTACCTGAAAAGGGAAACGGAAATTCAAATACCGGAGGTTTTATTCCGAATGCCAACTCGACCAACCAGATCCAAGACGCTGAGATGGCCGATCGGGATGAAGCGAAAATGTCAAAGCAAGGACACTCACACTCTGAGAATGGAAACCAAATTTGGAACCATACTGGAAATTGTTCCACACGAAAAAAGCAGACTACGTTCCGGCGTCAGTCATGATCGATCGATTGAAAAGTAAAGCACCAACGAATAAAAAGATGCGTGCCGAACCATGGCAATCGAACAACCGAAAGAAAAGCGACAAACTAAGTACGGACAAAATTGACGAAAGCCTGAGATTAGCTATCGTAGATGTCAACGATCAAACCGGTGGACTTAGCGAAACCGTTCTGAGTAGAATAGAAGGACGGTTGTTGGAAGTCCCTCGGGAAGTCCTGGACGATTACCTTGAGGTAATGCCAGCGTCTGAGAAACCTCCGATCCTTACTTTCACCATTCCGGCGGGTAAGGCCTTCCGAGTTGATTGTCTTGACAAACGAGCGGCTGATTGGCTAACGGAAACAGTGAAGACACCAGAGTTCTATCCGGGACTAGAACTGTGTGTCGTACAAGCAATATCTCTCAGGCAAAAGAAGGCGAAACTCTTGAAGGTGACGACATGGGTTCCGGGTATGTTGGAAGATTTTAAGGTACTAACCAAAAGAATCGAACGGCTAAACCCTACCTTACGAGCCTCAGAGTGGGTCAAATTCAATTGCGAGGAAAGTGACAATGGACAGCTAATTACTTTTGGAATACCGGAAGCACACTTGGCACCAATGGATGCACTCGAGTGCACAGCCTTCTGCGGTACAAAGATGCTTCATTTCAGAGTAAAGAACAAGACGTCAAGAGACGACAAAAAAGAATAGAAAAAACAGAAAACGTAACCCGCTCTGCATTCGGATGTTGCAGAGCAACTTGCAGCACTGTATAGAAGCGATGGGTATTATCCATCAGTATCTAACAACAGGTAAGTCTGATATTGCACTCATTCAAGAACCTTATGCCCCTGGCAAAATGGTGAAGGGTTTACCGAACTCTTTAGGAACAGTCTTCACTGGAAAAAGAGAAGGAAATCCAAGGACTTGTATTTTTGTTAACAAGAGATTTAATTCAATTTTAGTACCGGAGTTGAGCAACCGGGATTTGACAGTAGTCTGTCTGGAAAGGAAGTTAAAGGGAGCTAATCGACCAGTAATGGTAGCATCAGCATACCTTCCATACGACCATCCGGAGAGAAAAGAACATTGTACGGCAGATGTAAAAAAACTGATAAATTACTGTAAAGCTGAGAGAATGCCACTTATCATTGGTTGCGACGCGAACGCTCATCACATTGTGTGGGGTAGCACCGACATCAATGATAGAGGTGAGTCACTTTTGAACTCATAATTCAGAATAAGGGAAATGCACCGACGTTTGTCACTAATATCAGAGAAGAAGTGATTGACATCACATTAACCTCCTCTGATATAAGTGACCAGATCTCTGGATGGCACGTGTCACCATGTTGGACAGCCTCAGATCACAGGTGGATAGAATTCGAGCTAGTGTCCGATAGAGTGGATCCCAAAATGTATAGAGACCCAAGCAAAACGGACTGGGACAAATTCCTAGAACGGCTTGCGGGGGGGTACCGACAGAGTAGGGATTCACGGCTCGGAACACAAGATGAAGTAGAAGGAACTCTGAGGGAACTCGAAAGCCATCTGTTAGATGCCTTTGAATTTTCCTGCCCGTTGAGGAAGATGTACTTGAAGAACAGTCCTTTCTGGTCGAAAAGTCTAGAAAAGCTCAGAAAGAAGGTACGTCGCCTATTCAACAAGGCAAGGCATAAGAGAGGTGATCTGGATTGGCAAAATTACAAGCTTGCGAGGAGTGATTTTAAGGCGAAGCTAAGAGCTGCGAAGAGGAAGTCATGGCTCAAGTTCATTGACGAAGTTAAAGACTTGAAAACCACAGCTAAACTCAGCAAAGCTCTAGCGAAAGATCCGATTTACCCAGAAATGCTAAAGAAAGAGGACGGTACGTACACTAAATCAAATGATGAAGTGGTGGATGTCCTCATGCGGACGCATTTTCCAGGGATAAAACCGGCTGAGACGGTTGAACCGCAACCGATTCTAACTCCGAACGTGACTGATTGGAACCTGGCAGAAACAATTGTCACAAGTAAGAGACTTGAGTGGGCGATAGGTACGTTTAAACCGTATAAGTCGCCAGGAAATGACAAGATTTGTCCGATTGTGATGCAAAAAGGTTCAAGCGTGATGTAGAGGCCGATGAAGAGGATTTTACGGGCCGTCCTGGAGATGGGCTATGTGCCTAAGTCGTGGAGAGATGTTTTGGTCAAATTTATACCGAAACCTGGCCGTATTACCTACGATCAGGCAGCTTCGTATAGACCGATAAGCCTCACATCTTTCATACTGAAAACGTTGGAAAGAATGTGTGATAGATACATACGGGATGTTACGCTGAAGTTAAAGCCGTTACATAAGAACCAACATGCCTATCAGTCAGGCAAGTCGGTAGACTCGGCTCTCCACCAAGTTGTTTTCAATGTGGAGAGATCGATAGAGTTCGGAGAGAGCACTTTGGCAGCGTTTTTGGATTTGGAAGGAGCTTTCAACAAAGTCACTTTCGTCGCCATTAACGCTGCTTTAATAAAGTTCGGAGTGGAGAGGAGTGGATCATGGCTATGCTAAGCAATCGAATTTTGTCAATAGACTTATTTGGTGCTTGCAAGACCGGGTTGGCCGACAGGGGATGTCCGCAGGGTGGTGTTTTACCGCCAATCCTTTGGAACATGACTGTGGACAACTTGCTGGAGAAGCTAAACGAATCTGGATACCTAGCGATAGGCTATGCGGACGATATAGCTATTCTGGTGTCGGGGTTTTATGAAGAGGTTTTGAGCCCGCTAATGGGCAGAGCGTTCCGCATCGTAGAAGAGTGGTGTAACGAGACCGGGCTGTCCGTTAATCCGGATAAGACCGGGCTTATTCTCTTCACGAGAAAGCGGAAATTGGTTGCACTAAGGATGCCGGCGCTTTTTGGGGTTCATCTCAAGCTGACAGACAAGGTTAAATACCTCGGAGTCATTCTCGACAGTAAGCTAGACTGGAGAGAGCATATTGAAGAAAGAACCAAAAAAGCACTAAGGGTCTTCTGGCAATGTCGCACTACGTTCGGTAAAAAGTGGGGTCTCAAGCCATCTGTTCTGTATTGGATGTACAGAGCCATTATTAGGCCTGTACTTATCTACGGATGTATGGTGTGGGCAACACGATTGGAACTGAACACAATGCGAAAACGGGTCGACAGAGTCCAACGACTAGCGTGTCTAAGCATAACGGGAGTAATGACCTCGACGCCAACGGCGACGATGGAAATTCTACTGTCACTGCCACCGCTAGATCTGTTCGTAAGACAAGAAGCCGAGTTGATAGCTTACCGGCTGTACAAAGGAGGATATTGGATAGGGCAAGACCGAAATTTTGGTCATGGGAAGATTTTGACGCGACTCAAAGAGGAGTTCAGCGAAGTAGAAATGCCGGAAGACAATATGCAGGCATGTTTCTGTTTTAAAAGAAACTTTGAAACATGTCTGCCAAAGAGGTCTGACTGGGAACTGGGTGTACCGCCGATAGTGGCAGATGTTACGGTATACACAGATGGATCGAAAACGAATGAGGGAACGGGTTTGGGAGTATACTCAGAGGATCTGGATTATAAAATATCCATACCTTTGGGCGTACATACCACCGTTTTTCAGTCGGAAGTAGTTGCTGTCTGTGAAAGCTCGAGAGATACGAGATGGCATCAGAAATAAGAGGATTTTGATCTGTTCAGACAGTGAATCCTCTATCGGATCACTGTCTTCAGTGAAAATCTCGTCCAGGATAGTTCTCCAGTGCTTCGAGATGCTTGAAACCCTGTCAAGAGACAATGAAGTCACATTGACTTGGGTGCCAGGCCAATCCGGAATACTGGGTAACGAAAAGGCCGATGAACTAGCGAGAGACGGTAGTAGTTCAGATTTTATCGGAACAGAGCCCGCCGTAGGTAGGTACGCTGGTCTGATCAAATCTTTGGTGAAGGACAGGACGAAACGATACCATCAGGGAAGATGGGATTCGATTACAACCTGTAGACAGTCAAAAGAATTTTTGGCGGGATGCAACGCAAATAACACCAAATTTCTTTTAAGTCTCTGTAGAGAGAAGTTGCGAGGGCTGATTGGAATCATAACAGGACACAACAGCCTGGGTTATCACCTCAACAAGATAGGTATCATAAATGATCCAACTTGTAGAGGATGTGGTCTAGAACCGGAAACTGCAAGACATTTCATATGCACTTGCCCAGCTCTAAAAAATTTGAGGACTAAATATCTAGGAGACTTTTATTTGACTCCTGAAGAACAGTTAAAGCTAGACTTGGCTAACGTGCTTTCTTTTATTACAGGAAGCAAGTGGCTACTCGGACCTGAAGAAGGTATATAAAAATGTAATAAAATGGAGATGTAACATAATGGGCCCAACAAAGACTGGCCTCGGTGTTTTTGATCACAAGATTTTCCAATTAAGACATTGTTCAATTTTGCTTATCGGTATTTGAATTTTGTTAGTTAATAATAATTGTAAAATGTTAGATCAAAGTTTCCATAATAAACCAACCAACCAACTCATTTCAACACTGCCGACATGTTGCGTGAATAAGTGAAATGTGTCCTTCTACGACGAAATTTTGTGCATGATTTTAAATAACTATATGAAGAGCAAAATTTCGATGTTTTTTGGTTTTTCTGTTGACAAATTTCACTTATTCACGCAACATGTCGGCACTGTTTGTTGGTTGTTGAATAATTGGAATAATCTAGTAATCTGTAATATCGGTTTAGTATGCGCTGAATTTTGTATTTTAGTCAGTTCGCTTGTAATATTAACCTAATTCGGACGTTAATCAATAAAGCTCCTGATTCCATTTGTACACTTTGTGAACATTATTTCATCCCTGAACATCGAATCTAATACTGTTGACATGAGTCATTGTAAGTGTGGTGTCGATGGAAAGCTGAGACTTCCAGCATTTCAGAATTACCCATTTTAATAACAAAAAATTTGAAAGAGTGGGTTTCAGGTGCCTCTGAAACTCGCAAATTTTACCAAATATGAGGGATGCGTAGACTGTCTCCAAAAATAATTTTTTGGTCATTGGTAGAGGAGATGTGGCTTTACTGAGAGAACTATTTATTAACTTCATCCCTCAAGTATCCACGCCTGTATGAGTGTTTGAAAATCACGTTTTTTTAAATTTAACGTGTCTCTGCCACCTTCTTTTGCAATGGTAAATTTTTTTTGTACAATTGTTATTACAATTTCAGGCACTACCGATTGCAACCATAACCAGTTTTCCACCACTGTCTCTGTAGACAGGATGGGCTATGCACCACTGTCACCGACGGTACTGATGAAAATCAAAAAATTTTGTGGAACCTTGTTCAGGGCTACGAGCTGACTAATAATATCCAAAAATATCAAAAGTGCATCGAAATAATCAGTTAAAATTCATTCAACCGCACCGTGATCTAGAATATGTTTGAAAAGCTTCCAAGAAAAAAATGAGTATTCGCGTATTTGAGCATTTACCTCCATATACGTAGTAAATTAAAGAAAAGCAAAAAAAAAAAGCGCGAAGCACGTTGTTTTGCACATTCGCAGAGCAACAGCTCCGAAACCAGCGAACTGTGTTTTTAAAATTGATCAAATAAAAGGTACTGATGAGTTTAGTCAGGAAGACTCCGAAAAGAGTTTCGAAGATCAGTAGCTGTCTCAACGCAACAACTTTTTTCTCACCTCTAGATCACGGTGTGCCTGAACTAAATTTAATCAAAAATTTTTGCACCTCTGATTTCTCTTCGTGTTTCACTTTCTTAGATCATAACAAACAACTTTTGTTCGAAGGGTAGAGTGGCGCAGCGGGCGCTTTTCGAAATAATGTAAAAAATTAGGCATGTTTCATCGATTTCCATACATTTTTATGAGGTACGTGAAATTGACGAAAATAAATCTCCTCAAATGCAATCGAGATTGGATCAAATTCACTGGCAAATTGCTTGAATTTCTTGCTCAGGAGGATTTTCGGAGCTGAAGGTTACGACTCTTATAACAATGTCAGTAATCAAGTCTTGCTGTTCGATAGAAGAAGCACTATCTGATGCGCAAATATTTTCAATATTTAGGATGTTTAGGAGATGTTAGGAGGTGTGGAAGGCCTGCCAAGTTAATATGATTTCCCTGTATTTTAAGATAAAAAGATAACTATTTTGTTACGACGATGACACAAGGAAATTTGGTTCTGATATTAATAGTCTTTTTCTCGCCCTACAAGTTTGTTGTACTGACGTTGTATTACTAACTTTTGTGGTGGCTTAACCACAGACCGCCACGAGTCTGCAAGGATAGTGATGAATTGAAATTTCATTTCGATTATGATTCGCCATACTTGTTCGTGTGCAAGTTGATATAGTGTTCCAAGAGCATTGTATCAAGTACCACTGTCGCCATGGCCTGATGAGAAATGGTATTTTTGAACTGCATATTAATGCAACATTTCGAAAGACATATTTAATTTTCTCACAGATCGAAACAGTGGTCAAACGTACCTTACCTTTTCCTAACTTTTCATACTCCTAACTTGTTATACGAATTAGTTCTACAAACTTGAAGGACGAGAAAAAGACCCTATAAAACAGCTTAAGTTGCAATAGAAGGCGTGACTATGATAAGGCACAAACGATCTACCACCATTGCAGCAAACAACTTCCAATCTCGAGTAACATCACTGCTTTAATCTTTTTTGAACTGTTGGAAAATGATAAACAGATTTTTAGACCCGTACGAAGTACTGGGGTCTTATAGGTTTACGCATACGTTTGTAATAGATGCCAAATCAGCGAAAACAATGTCCGTCCGTCCGTCTGTGGGTTCTCTAACTTGAGTAAAACGCATACGATTGTATTTGTATGATCAAAATTGTCCACAACTGAAAGCATCACAACCCGAACTAAGATTGTTCAAGCTGCCGTTCTCAACACTTTTTTTTTAATTTTTTACAAACATCTTCCAGTACACTAATACCATTTCTATATACCTGTAGTTCCAAAATTACATGATCATTACAACAGCTACAATTAGCGAAAATTACTTCCTTCTCAGGTGCCTGCTGGGTTGTTTTCCTTAAGCTGTCACTTCACGATTATTACGTCGTTTATGTTGGTCTTCTCACAATAAATTGATTTATAAAAAATAACCGAATATTGAAGAAAAAAACTACTCTAAATCGTGAATTTTCACACTTTTCATTCACTTCATTTATTATCGCTCAAATTAGTTTTAAATTTCTTACAAATTTCTGAGAATGAGCCTGTCAAGGCTTCAAATAGTTATTTATGCAATCGAGGTGCAAAGTAATTTATTAGGCTCTAGATGTGTAATTATGACACGAGGTCGCAGGCCGTGTGTCATAATACACATAGTGAGCCTAATAAAGTACTTTGCATCGAGTTCCATAAAACGTTCCACAGAGGCATCTAAAGTTTGCAAATTTTGCACATATGATGCTGAGTGGCATAAAGAAAAATTTACACACTCGGCAAGACGCCTTCGATCCAAGTCAGAAGAAAAAAGATAAAGAAAACCCTCTACATGACAAAGTAAACTACAAACTAATAATAACAGACCCTACTCCGCAAGGGAGCATCGGTGGATCGTTATTTTTACTAATTTCGCTATTTTTTTCGACATCCTTTCATACCGAATCGTTTCTACTGTGCTCAATGGTAAACTGCTACTAACCTAGTAACATCTAGTGTACTATGAACGAAATTAGTAGGAGTAGAATACCGGCGGCTCCCAACAATGTCTTGACTGGTAAGCCGTGTGACAGCTCTAACACAACTACAAGAGATTTTTTGAACCGATTCAATCAGCTGTGTTTGGTATACACGTCTGACAATCGGTTTTTAGACCCGTACGAAGTACTGGGGTCTTATAGGTTTACGCATACGTTTGTAACACGTCGAATTGGACTCCCTGAGTAAGGGGAAACCTATTGTGGTTGTCTAGAGATGCCAAATCAGTGAAAAAAACGAGCCGTCAGAATAGTCGGAGCGTTTTCTGCGACTGAGCCCCGTACGAACCCGTACATCTATTGCGCACGTGACCCTAGTTCGTCCGTCGCCCTACTCTTACCGTAAGTCTACTGCGCCCGTAAACGTCGGTAAAGTAAAATTCTTATGAAATTTGTACATCTTAAAAATTGCGCATAGCGCAATTACGAAGCCCCGTACGACGTTCCTTTCAAACGTAACACAAATTTCAAATTGACCTAAAATTTCCTCAGACATGTAAATAAAAAAAAATATGAAAATCTCAGAAACTAAAAGGTTTTTAGCTAGTACTAAATGTTTTTTTTTGACTGACCACTACACACCGTTGAAACACACTATAAACTCTCTTGCCTACATTATTTTGTTCAAAATATCCAAATAAACATTTTTACACGTAAATTTAAAAAAAAATGAAAATCTCAGGAACTAAAAGGTTTTGAGCTAGTTGTAAATGTATTTTTTTACTGACTACTAAACATTGTTGAAACACACTATAAACTCTCTTGCCTACATTATTTTGTACAAAATATCCAAATGAATTTTTTTACACGCAAATACAAAAAAATGAAAATCTCAGAATCTAAATAGTTATTTTCGCAATTCCGGTCCATAATCATCACCTTTCCATGCATCCATTTAATGTCGTTTTGAAGGTATTTATTTCACTGTATTTCTGGACACAGTGCGATATTAACTTTTTTTCGCACACAGTGCACGCTACAGAACCTATTACCTTCAACGAAGGCTAAATTTTTATAAATAAAAATCTTGCATTGACCTATATTTACCTATAAATAAACAATTTACTGATAAATATGCTAGTATATAGCTCAAAATCTATACCATTATATATTGGTTTGAAACGAGATTAAATAAGGACCGCCGACCACCAATAATTTTTTTTTCATATTTATAATGAGTGATGGACAAGAACATCACACAGGAAAAATTTAGCCCGAACCCCTGAGTCGTTTCTGAGAACCAGTGGATGCGACTACCACAAGCAGTCAGGCACAGCCTGAGCACATATTTTAATGGGGATCGGTAGAGGGAACAATTCTAAGATATACTGTGTAAAAAATATTTCTTTCGTAGCTCGCCGATTTTGAACGCTTATGAGTAGCATTTCGAAGTTAACGATTGAGTGTAGATTAGGGTGTAGCGGTTTTTACAAATTGTCTTATTTCTATTAAGGCTCAGCCGGGAATCCACTCAGCTGGTCCATATGATCATTTTATGGAAGAAAAAAATTTCAAACTTTAATTTTGTGCTGCCGCCAGGTCGATTTTTCGTCGTTTTCGGTCTTTGTCACATATATCGATTTTTTACGGTCGACTCAGTGTAGGTGTAATTATTAAGCCAATTTTGTAACTTCCTATTTATATATCTACGAGAAAAGATCCAAAAATGCCAGTCGGTACCGAAAACTCGGTTTTTAAGAATGCGCATCAAAAGTTCGAACTTATTTTTTCATTAGCAGTTTCTTAATCAGGCGTCAATTCTAAACTACAAACTTATTTTTGCAAAAAAACTACAACCAGGGTACGGTACAACCACTAAAATCAATGTTCTCCAAAAGGCGCCGAGTAAAATATTTTAAATTCATGTCAAAACTGCTTGTAGAGATCCCTTCTAGTAATTTCATGCAAAAGTAGCGATGGCTCATGACCTTTCAAATAAAATTTGTTCAGCCACACCGTGTTTTATCGATTATCGATATTCAAAGGCAAATTCAATCATCGATTAATAACAATTGATTATCGATTAAACATTCGTTTGATATTTGTCAATTACGGAAGCTCGGAACTATCCGTTTTTTTTAACGAAAATAGTAGTTCACCTCCCAAACAAACTAATCTGATAATGAAATAGAAATAGCGTAGGGGCCAGTGGAGGTTAGTTTCAGCCGATTTTAATTTAGACAATTTATATCTTAATACTTTTTTGAGACTCATCCGATTATCAAATACCGACAATTGTTGATTATCGATAAAACATTCGATTATTATTGACTTTTGAAAACATTATTTTCTGTGCCTTAGAATCATAATTCGACGTATTTCGTCAATGCACCTACGATCGAGAAGTGATTGCTGAAATTGTTGTAATGTTTTTGTTTTGTTTTTGTCTCATTATGATCCTTACGACACAGAAAACGTAGTTCGTGACTCGTGGCGAAAGCAGAATTTTTTCTCGGTTTCGCCTCGTTAGGACAAGCTTGAGACTAGTCCTGAAAAATTCTACTTTTCGTCACTTGTGACGAAAAATACTATTTTCATTACACTAACTACGAAAATTGTAATTTTCGCTTCCCGAATGAGATGCGAAAGTTTACAAATTCAGCTCTCAGTAAGCCACGACATCACAAGAGGTGCGAAAGTACTTTCGCCCCCCAAACGAAGATGCGAAAGTAGATGACAGCAACAACAGAGGAGCGAAAGTACTTTCGGCTCTCAAACGAAGATGCGAAAGTAAATGACAGCAACAACATGTGTTTCGTCTGGTTGCCAATAATTTTTTCATGCTTCGGGGCCGAAAATGAGGGCAATTTTTCGAATTTTCTCGGGTTTCCGGCCCTCTGCATGAAAACTCACATGTGCACCTGTTTGGGACGGTTGATTTAAGGCACTTTCGCTTGTAGACCTCACTTCGTTCGGCCTACAATCCGCGAAATTGCCTAAAATCAATCGTCCAAAACAGGTACACAAATGACTAATTGATTTTTCTTTTACCAGGGGGCTGCCGCCCCCTGGACCCCTGCATATTTCAGCCTATTTCGGTAAATTTCATCAGTTGGAACGTGTTTAGGAAGCTCAAATTACAATTTTCGAAGTTATTGTAATGAAAAGTTGTATGGATCACATGGCACGACGTAAAAAAATTCAACCTGTGCGATTGCCGCCCTGGCCTTCGGCCACGGGCTGCAAACTTCGCACACGGTTGAATTTTTAGCCCCGTACGAAGTACAAAGGGGCTTATAGGATTACGATGCCGTGTGTAATTGATGGAATTCGAAGCAGACGGTCAGGGCAAAGTGTTTGCCTATGTTCATAGATGACGAATCCGCAATAAAAATTTGGGCCGTCTGTCCGTCTGTCCGTCACGTCGATATCTTGAGTAAATCAAATCCGATATCAAAATTTTTTTTTTCCCTGAAAGATAGTCAAAATAGTGAGGCTAAGTTCGAAGATGGGCATATTCGGGTCGGCCCTTCGTGAGTTAGGGCCACCTAAGTGATTTAAGGTCTTTTGGTGATATTTATGGCAAAATAAACGATGGAAATGTAAATGACCCGGCAAATGATAGGTATTGTCAATACCAATCCAGGAAAAAAAAGTGTTTTAAAATCGGGTGAGTGGACCGTGAGTTAGGGCCTTAGAAGTTAAAAGCTACTAGGGCCCTATGTGTATTTTACATAGAACTCAAGTAAATTTAATCCGTTTTTCGTAATTTTTATTTCATTTGGAAGGTAATCGAACGCCGAATAGAAAGTTGTTGAAAAATTATTAAATTTGGGTCCTTGGACTAAGGCCACTACTAGGGCCCTATGTGTATTTTACATTGAACTCGAGTAAATTTCATTCGTTTTTCGTAATTTTTGTGTCATTTGGAAGGTAATCAAAGGCCGAATAGAATGTTGTTGAAAAAAAAAATTAAATTTGGGTCCTCGGACTAAGGCCGCTACTAGGGCCCTATGCGTATTTTACATACAACTCGAGTAAGTTTCATCCGTTTTTCGTAATTTTTGTTTCATTTGAAAGATAATGGAACACCGAATAGAATGTTGTTGAAAAAAAATTGAATTTGGGTCCTCGGACTAAGGCCGCTACTAGGGCCCTATGTGTATTTTACATATAACTCGAGCAAATTTCATCCGTTTTTCGTAATTTTTGTTTCATTTGGAAGGTAATCAAAGGCCGAATAGAATGTTGTTGAAAAAAAATTAAATTTGGGTCCTCGGACTAAGGCCGCTACTAGGGCCCTATGCGTATTTTACATACAACTCGAGTAAATTTCATCCGTTTTTCGTAATTTTTGTTTCATTTGAAAGATAATCGAACACCGAATAGAATGTAGTTGAAAAAAAAAATTGGGTCCCTGGACTAAGGCCGCTACTAGGGCCCTATGTGTATTTTACATATAACTCGAGCAAATTTCATCCGTTTTCCGTATTTTTTGTTTCACCAACCAAAGGAACCAATATATAGGCGAAGATTTTTACTTTTCCATTTTGAGCCACATCAAAAAAATATGTTTAAACGAAAGTACTCGTCAATACGATTGAAATTGAAGCATCTTCAAACATTTTCAGCACTTTCACCATATTCGAGTTAATAGAAATGTTTCATGTGGGTTTGATATACGCGTTTACACAGACCACTTGTTTACGAAAACTTATATGCAAAAATGTGCTATTATAATGATCCCAACAAAAATCTCTTCGAGAAAAGTGTGACGCAGTCTCTGAAGTACAATTTCTAAAATGAATGATATCGCTAGAGTTGACGCTTTCAGCTTCGTTACGCAAAAATTAAATTTTACACCCAATTTTAGTTCAAACAAGCTGGCATAGTTTTTCTCATTATCTGCCAAATAATTTTTACCAAAAAAAAAATTTGACTGTAAACAACCAAAATTTTAGAAAAACAAGGCATCAGAACAGTCGGAGCGTTTGCTGCGACTTAGCCCCGTACAACCCGTAATCCTATTTCGTCCGCAACCATAATACGTCCGTAGCCCTAATAAGCCCGGAACCCTAATACGTCTACAACCCTCTAATGCGTCTGTTACCAAAATGCAAGTCAAGTTGGGCATTGTCAAATTTACTGAAAGTGTTCATTTTTAAAATTGCGCATAGCGCAATTACGAAAGCCCGTACGAAGTACCTTTCAAATAAAACCAACAATTTACGACATTATTTTAGAAACCCAAAATTTTTTGCCAACTTTCCATTGGGTATTCAATTACCTCTCAAATGAAACAAAAACTAGCAAAATCGTTTGAGATTTACTCGATTTATGTGCAAAAAGCACTTAGGGCCGAGTAGCGGCCTTAGTGCAAGGGCCCAAATTTGAAACTTTTTTTTGCCATCATTCTATTCGGCATTCAATTATCTCTCAAATGAAACAAAAACTAGCAAAATCGGATGAGATTTACTCGATTTATGAGCAAAAAGCACTTAGGGTCGAGTAGCGGCCTTAGTCCAAGGGCCCAAATTTGAAACTTTTTTTGCCATCATTCTATTCGGCATTCAATTATCTCTCAAATGAAACAAAAACTAGCAAAATCGGATGAGATTTACTCGATTTATGTGCAAAAAGCACTTAGGGCCGAGTAGCGGCCTTAGTCCAAGGGCCCAAATTTGAAACTTTTTTCGCCACGTTCTTTTCGGTATTCAATTACCTTCCATAAAAAACTAAATCTAGCAAAATCGGATGAGATTTACTCGATTTATGTGCAAAAAGCACTTAGGGCCGAGTAACGGCCTTAGTCCAAGGACCCAAATTTTAAACTTTTTTCGTCACGTTCTTTTCGGTATTCAATTACCTTCCATAAAAAACTAAATCAAGCCCTCCCAACAAGCCCACGTTACATCTTACCCAAAACAATGTTCAGCAACTTTGTTCTACTCGTCAATACCTTTCATTTGATATATCACAAGCAGCTATTGCGTGCGTATTTCGGTAGATATCGTCGAAAGACTGAAAAACACCTATAGGGCCCTAGCTCTGAAAGGGCCGACCCTACCATGCCCATTTTCGAACTTGACCTTACACGGAAAACTCATATATGCACCCCAGACGAAGAAATCGGGAACAGCTTCACGATTATAGAACATTAGTTGTGTGCTGCATATTGATCTGAGGATCATACAATGCCCGCCTAATGAATATTGTTGTTGTGTGCTGGATATTATTTTTCAGCGTGCAGGTCTTAGCTGTATGCCTGTTTTATTATATAAAATGACGCCATTTTTTTCAATTCAATAAACAACCTAATTTATCGTTTAATAGAAGAAATTGATTTAATTAACTTTATCAATTTTATTTGCGTTAGCAAAAAAAACAAAAAAACTTTTTCAAATTTTTTTTTTATTTTCAATTTTATTATTATTATTTGTTATTAGCCGTAGATTTATATTTAAATTCATCATATTAAATTGCTAACAGAATTTTTTTTTTTGCTTACGTTTTTTCCGGTCACCCACCCAAGTACGGACCGCGACCATCGATGCTTAACCTCAGTTTCTGACTGCCAACGACTTTACCACTGCTGCTATACTGCTTGCATATAGTGGCAGTCTTATTTCGAACCGTTGTTACTTTGCTTTATGCAGCACACAGGCATATTTATACCTGCATGCTGAATATTGACTAAATGAATAAAGTCGTCCGTATTTAGAATGGGTTATGCAACAACATTTAATTGAATTTATTTTCTATGAAATGTAGTACTTCTCCCCACTAAGCAATGTCATCGGATATTATTATTTTAATTCTGAGCCTGGTTCTGAATTAGAGGTTTTTTCAATCGTTCTACAAAAAAACTGTTCACATTAATAGTGAGCATCTATTACGCGAATTAATAAATTAAGATTGGCTCACCTAGTTTGTGTATATTACGTAGGTGGAAGCACGGGGTTTCAGGGGGTTTCGAACATTTAGTTTTTTCATGTTGCAGATATTGCAGTGTCAAATTCTGTCCAAGATGTGACATATTTGCAAGGTATTGGCCTTTTTCACAAAGTATAATCAGCGTAACCTTCGTAAAAAGAATCTTGAATCTGACAAGAGCACGTGTGCCAACGTGTAAAAAACAAATGTTCAAAACCCCCTGCTGAACCGTGGCGATCCTCTTGTCAAACGGACAGTACATAAACAAATTCCATCATTTATTGCTGAATACAACCAACTATTTCTGTTAACATTTCAAAAGCCTTTAACACCGAAAATGAATTTAAAAGTTCGTTCGTCAAAATTTCTATTGAAATACATAAATGTAACATTATCATTGCATATTAATTCGGTAAAAATAGAAATAACTTTAAATGAAGGAATAAAATTAGATTTGATAATCATCTTTATGCGTATGTTCTTGAGATCTTCCTTTTATTTCATTAAAACAATAAATTTATTGTTGCATAGTCCATTCTAAATACTTTATTCATTTAGTCAATATTCAGCATGCAGGTATAGTTCGATAGTACCATTTAGTCAATATTCGGCATGCAGGTAAAGTTAAGTAATACATCCCACAACTAATTTGAAGATATAATTCAGCACACAGCAAATATATACCTGGGAACCTCACAATATTCCTACGAGCTGAATAATATTGTTGCCGGAACTATATTTTGAAAATATTCATATTACATGTTTATTGTAATACAACACACGGGAACATTATTCAGTCTGCAGCAAATATATGCAGCACACAACAAATGTCGAATTTGCCGAATTTTCCGTGTACTTTTGTCGATACCAATCGGGGAAAAAAAGAATTTTGAAAAAAGGTTGTGATTTACTCTAGCTAGAGGGGTCACGGACGGACGGTTACTAGTGTATTGACAAGGAACTCCCGGAATAATCTACAGTTTAACTTAATTTTCCGTCAAAACTCAATTGATATTTGGATTTCGATTAAAGGTTCGATCAAACAAAAAAAATGCCTGGAGCTGTCTTCTACATTTTGAAATTCTCGGACGATTTTACGCAATACAAAATTTGAATGTTTCAAAATTGTCAGTAAAGTAACTAGGTCAAGATGCTACTACCAGAAGAAAAAAGAACGGTGATCCGCAGCGTTGGATATACTAATATATTGGTTTGGCGATTGTAAATATAATTGTAAATCCACTTCTCTATTGAAAGCTTCTGCTTGTCCGAGCATCAAAAATTACAACAAAAAATATGTTGTAAATATTCTGCTTGTCCGATGTTTCATTAGATAACCTCCAGAGCTAAAACTCTAGAAATTTCATTATAATTTCATTTTGGCCACCAAAAAGAAGAAAAAGACGGACATTTTGTAAGTCAGCACAAAAGACAAAAAATTCCACACTCGCGATTCGCATGAGAAAAGATAATCCAACAGTTGACTGTCGAAATTTTAAATAAACCGACAGTGCAACGTTTGAATTTGCCTTTTCTGCATACTTTTTCTTAGGGAAAATAGTTGAAAACAAAATTATTTATCTAACTCACAGATCAAACCTCACAAGAAACAGAATTGGTTGACACTTGCACAACAATGATAATAAATAAAAGAAATGTCATACACCAAGTGTGTGTTCGTCGAAAGGCGAATATCGCAATTCTTTTCAGATGTCTGTTCTAACTGAACTTTCCATAATCGCCTCGGTATGTTGTCCACTAAAATGTCGTTACATTTTCATATTGTAGGACGTAGACTATTAACAATCCTAAAAATGTTTTATTCTTCGGTTAGTTCTCAGGAATTTTGTATTTTGTCCTTCATTAGGCATATGAGAACATAAAACATCACCAGCGGACTCGATTTGTAGAATAAATTTCGCACACTATTGATACATAAGATAAGAACTAAGATAGAAGAATTCTATATGTGCACCGTAGAGTCAACTCTACAATTAAGTAACGCGTCAGAATTTGTAAAAGCACCAAAACTAATTGATCAATTACAAACAGAACCTCACTTGTAACACTTTGCATTTGAATCGCTTGGTATTTATGTAGTTGGTACAGTAAATAGTCAACCGAAAAATTTGTATGTATATTGTCTCGAATGAAATTGATAACTTCGACTAAATTGAATGAGAGGGCAGCAGGGCATGGTTACTAAATAAGCTTTCAAAGCGCTGTGGATCGTGTGGAACAAGAAAAACTCTTGAACCACACAGAATATAAAATCTTATTTTGAGCCAAGTTTACTACCGCTACTTTAAATTCGATAGACAAGAATTCTCTGCGAATTTTAGATTAAATTAGTGGGCTACAGTAAACTAAAATGGTTCCATCCACGACTAAAAAAAGTGAAAAATGCGTCCATTTAAACCAAAAACGAGCCATCAGAACAGTCGGAGCGTTTGCTGCGACTGAGCCCTGTACAAACCCGTATATTTATTGCGTACGTGACCCTAGTGCGTCTGTCACCCTACTTTGACCGTAAGCCTATTGCGCCGGTTAATGTAGTTAAAGTAAAATTATTATGTAATGTGTCTTCTTCTTCTTCTTCTTCTTTTTCAGCCTGTTTCTATCCACTGCTGGATGTAGGCCTCTCCAACTTCTTTCCATTTCGTACGATCCATTGCCATTTGCTGCCAGTTTGTACCTGCAATATTCTTAATTCCGTTTGTCCATCTCTCTGGTGGTCTACCTATAGCTCGTCTTTTATATGGTCGCCAGTTCATGATCTTTTTGGTCCAACGTTCGTCTGTCCTTCTTGCAATATGTCCCGCCCAGCTCCATTTCAGAGATGCTATTCTTTCCATGACATCAACGACCCTGGTTTGTTGTCGAATCCATTGATTCGTCATTCTGTCTCTGAGTGTTATTCCAAGCATACTCCGTTCCATGGCTCTTTGTGTCACTCTCAATTTATCTTCGGATGCTTTCGTTAAAGTTAACGTTTCCGCTCCATAAGTGAGCACTGGAAGGACACAAGTGTCGAAAACTTTGCGTTTCAGACTATTATTCATTTTGCTTTTGAAAATTAGTCTGAGTTTTCCGAACGCTGCCCATGCAAGACCAATCCTACGTCTTATTTCTGCAGTTTGGTTGTCCAGACCTAACTTCAGTTTATGTCCTAGATATACATAGCTGTCGACTCGTTCAACGACAGTGTCACCAATTTTGATTTCTCTATCGTCCCCGATGTTGGTCATGACTTTTGTTTTCGATAAGTTCATCTTGAGGCCAACTTTGCTCGCCTCTTCACTTAACTGTTGTAGCATAAGCTGAGCCTGACCTAGATTCGCTGCTATCGGTACAATGTCATCAGCGAAGCGGAGATTGCTCAGGTACTCTCCATTTATCTTTATTCCCATTTTACTCCAGTTTAACTTCCTGAAAATACTCTGCAGAATCGCCGTGAATAATTTAGGTGAAATGGTGTCACCCTGCCGTACACCTCGGCCAATTCTGAATTTCTCCGTGCTCTTATGAAGTTTTATACATGAAGTAGCATTTTTGTACACATATCGAATTGTGTTGGAGTACCTTGAGTCTACTCTACATTCGTCTAATGCGTCCAATATCGACCATGTTTCCACTGAATCGAAAGCTTTTTCGAAGTCTATGAATAGCAAGACTATGTCGATGTTGTATTCACGACACTTCTCAATAAGCGTTCTCATCACCTGCAAATGGTCGTTTGTGCTGAAACCAGATCTGAAAGCAGCTTGTTCAACGGGTTGGTAGAAGTCGAACTTGTTAGTGTTCCTCTTCGTAATGATTTTCATAAACAACTTGTAGAGTGTTGACAATAGGCTTATGGGTCGGTAATTTTCCAGCTTTGTTATGTCTCCTTTTTTATGCAGCAATGTAATTACCGCATTTTCCCAGGCTTCTGGTACTTCTTCCCATTGGAGACATTGATTAAACAAAGCCGTGATTGCCTTTAATAATGAGTCTCCACCTAGTTTAATGGCTTCCACTGGAACACCATCTTCTCCGGGAGACTTTTTGTTTTTCATCTCGGCTACTGCAGCTTTGACTTCATCAACAGTTATGTCGGGCATATCCTCCGATCCCACGTTTCTTATTATTGGTCTATCTTCGGTTTCTTCCGTTGGGCTCTGTCTTGCTGAAGAAAACAAATTCTCATAAAATTCTGTTGCAATGTTTAATATCGCATTTCGATCCGTTTGGATCGTTCCTGTTTTGTCTCGTAATTTGAAGATTTCTTTTTTGGCGTTTGTCATTTTTCTCCGTAGGACTTTCATATTGCAGTTAGCTTCAATTATGTTTTGAGCCAATTGGACATTATATTTTCTTTCATCTGATCTCCTTGCTTTGTTGATACTTTTAGACAGGTTCCGGTATTCCACCGAATCTCGTCCTCCGTTTTTTACCAACTCTGCTCTGCTTGCGATCAGGTCTAATGTTTCTCTGCTGAGTTTTGATTCTTTCCCTTGGACGGATTTGCATTTGGATTTCATGAAACCCATTATTGTATCGACGATTTTGGTATTCAATTCGTCCAATGTTTCACATTGATTGTTGACGTTATCTAATTCGGCAGTCATTTTCGTACATCTTACAAATTGCGCATAGCGCAATTACGAAGCCCCGTACGACGTTCCTTTCAAATAAAACAAAAATTTCAAATCGCCCTAAAAATTTTATTTTTAGCCCCGTACGAAGTACTGGGGGCTTATAAGATTAATATCCCGTTTGTAACACGTCGAATTGGAAGCAGACAGTAAGGGCAAAGCATTTGGTTATGTTAATAGATGACGAATCCGCAATAAAAAAAATGTCCGTCCGTCCGTCCGTGACCCCTCTAGCTTGAGTAAATCACAAGCTTTTTTCAAAATTCTTTTTTTCCCCGATTGGTATCGACAAAAGTAATGTCAAGTTCGAAAATGGGCATGGTAGGGTCGGCCCCTCCAGAGCTAGGGCCCTATAGGTGTTTTTCAGTCTTTCGACGATATCTACCGAAATACGCACGCAATAGCTGCTTGTGATATATCACATGAAAGGTATTGACGAGTAGAACAAAGTTGCTGAACATTGTTTTTGGGTAAGATGCAACGTGGGCTTGTTGGGAGGGCTCAAAGGTCGTTACTCGGCCCTAAGTGTTTTTTGCACATAAATCGAGTAAATCTCATCCGATTTTGCTAGTTTTAGTTTTTTATGGAAGGTAATTGAATGCCGAATAGAATGATGGCGAAAAAAGTTTCAAATTTGGGCCCTTGGACTAAGGCCGCTACTCGGCCCTAAGTGTTTTTTGCACATAAATCGAGTAAATCTCATCCGATTTTGCTAGATTTAGTTTTTTATGGAAGGTAATTGAATACTGAAAAGAACGTGGCGAAAAAAGTTTCAAATTTGGGCCCTTGGACTAAGGCCGCTACTCGGCCCTAAGTGTTTTTTGCACATAAATCGAGTAAATCTCATCCGATTTTGCTAGATTTAGTTTTTTATGGAAGGTAATTGAATACTGAAAAGAACGTGGCGAAAAAAGTTTCAAATTTGGGCCCTTGGACTAAGGCTGCTACTCGGCCCTAAGTGTTTTTTGCACATAAATCGAGTAAATCTCATCCGATTTTGCTAGTTTTTGTTTCATTTGAGAGGTAATTGAATACCCAATGGAAAGTTGGCAAAAAATTTTGGGTTTCTAAAATAATGTCGTAAATTGTTGGTTTTATTTAAAAGGTACTTCGTACGGGCTTTCGTAATTGCGCTATGCGCAATTTTAAAAATGAACAGTTTCAGTAAATTTGAAAATGCCCAACTTGACTTGCATTTTGGTAACAGACGCATTAGAGGGTTGTAAACGTATTAGGGTTCCGGGCTTATTAGCGCTACGGACGTATTATGGTTGCGGACGAAATAGGATTACGGGTTGTACGGGGCTAAGTCGCAGCAAACGCTCCGACTGTTCTGATGCCTTGTTTTGAGTATAAATACACAAAGGGCCTAGTATCGGCCTCAGACCGAGGACCCAAATTAAAAATTTTTTTTCAACTACATTCTATTCGGCCTTTCACCTTCCAAATGAAACAAAAATTACGAAAAACAGATGAAATTTGCTCGAGTTGTATGTAAAATACACATAGGGCCCTAGTAGCGGCTTAGTCCAAGGACCCAAATTTAATGTTTTTTCAACAACATTCTATTCAGCCTTCGATTACCTTCTAAATCAAACAAAAATTACGAAACACGGATGAAATTTACTCGAGTTTAAGAGTCAATTCGCCAAAACTTCAACCAAGTTGTATGAAACATGAAAACAAGCCATCAGCGATTTTCGGCGGGTACACAATAATCGATTCAGGTGATCCTCCTGAGTCATTTGCAACAAAAACGAGCCATCAGAACAGTCGGAGCGTTTGCTGCGACTGAGCCCCGTACAAACCCGTACATCTATTGCGCACGTGACCCTACTTCGTCCGTCGCCCTACTCTTACCGTAAGCCTATTGCGCCCGTAAACGTCGTAAAATTCTTATGCAATGTGTACGTGTTAAAAATTGCGCATAACGCAATTACGAAGCCCCGTACGACGTTCCTTTCAAAAGTAACACAAACTACACTTCCCACTGATCAGTGATTTTGGAATTATCATTTTCACCTATTTATATTGATTTTACAAAAATCCAAAATGGCGGCCGACGGCCATTTTGTTAGGAGGTGGAAAGTACAACGGCTGCTTTACATTCGTTAGTACCTTTCAAACAAAAAAAAATTCATAATATTCGGTAAAATTTTACTCGAGATATTAACAAAAAACACCACCTTCACTGTACGGCCGAGTAGCCACATATAACATCACTCCAAGAGACCTAGCTCACGCTCCGGTAAACCGAATTTCATAAACTGTTTTTTCCCTGATTGGTACGGTCAATACCTATCTAATAAAGCAAAATTCATCAAAATCCGTTTAAATTTGACTAACCTACAAGCAAAAACGATATCTTCGAAGTCTATCGTTGTAACTTTTTGAAAACACTCTGCAAAAGTTGGCATTTTTTTCCCCTAAAATAGCTACTGCACCACATACACGAAAAATTTCGAAATGTTTTAAAGGCCAGCTTATGCGGCGTCAACACCTCTACCAATGACCATAATTTCAGATAAATGCGTTACGTATTCTTGGTGATATGCAACAAAAACTATTTTGGTCACCCTCGCGCAGTACATTTTTTCATGATTTCTGGCGTGAAAACATAATTATAACGAGGATTTTTTTTTTGTTGCAAATGACTCAGGAGGATCACCTGAATCGATTACTGTGTACCCGCCGAAAATCGCTGATGGCTTGTTTTTAAGTTGTTCGAAGTTTTGGCGAATTGACTCTTAAAATACACATAGGGCCCTAGTAGCGGCCTTAGGCCAAGGACCCAAATTTATTTTTTTTTCAACAAAATTCTATTCGGCCTTTGATTACCTTCCAAATCAAACAAAAATTACGAAAAACGAATGAAATTTACTCGAGTTCTATGTAAAATACACATAGAGGGCCCTAGTAGTGGCCTTAGTCCAAGGACCCAATTTTTTTTTTTTCAACAACATTCTATTTGGCCTTTGATTACCTCCTTGAAAAACGGATGAAATTTACTCGAGTTATATGTGAAATACACATAGGGCCCTAGTAGCGGCCTTAGGCCAAGGACCCAAATTTAATTTTTTTTCAACAACATTCTATTAGGCCTTCGATTACCTTCTAAATCAAACAAAAATTACGAAAAACGAATGAAATTTACTCGAGTTCTATGTAAAATACACATAGAGGGCCCTAGTAGCATTTTACTTCTAAGGCCCTAACTCACGGTCCACTCACCCGATTTTAAAAAACTTTTTAGCCCCGTACGAAGTACGAAGGGGCTTATAGGATTACGGTGCCGTGTGTAATTGATGGAATTCGAAGCAGGCGGTAAGGGCAAAGTGTTTGCCTATGGTCATAGATGACGAATCCGCAATAAAAATTTTGTCTGTCCGTCTGTCACGTCGATATCTTGAGTAAATCAAATCCTATTTCAATTTTTTTTTTCCTGAAAGGTAGTTGAAATTGCCTCAAATTCGAAGATGGGCGATTTTTGGTCGACCCCTCCCGAGCTGGGGCCCCATAAGTGCTTTAACGTTTTCCAAAGATTTCTCTGGCTATTTAACGGCTACACTGGTAAGTGGTACATCAAATGAAAGGTATTTACAATACCTATCGACAAAAAAAATGGAAATTGGATGACCGACTCGTGAGTTGGACCCCTTAGTGTGAACTAGGTACAGGGCGGTCAATTTTTGAAATTTTTTTCGATTTTGTCTCTCTGCATGAAAATTTTTTTGTGTACTTGGTTTAGACGATGTTTTTAAGCTATTTTCGCTTGCGAAAATAGCTTAAATACATCGTCCAAACCAAGTACACAAATAACTATGACAATCGAAAATGTCTTCTCATGTCATTGCACCGGAGCACGTGTTCGACGTTCAATGTTTTTAGTTTTCATTCAACAGCGTCACATACAGGTGAAGAATTTTGTCCAGCTCAATGTCTTTAGCTTCAGAGACATCAGGTCCACGGATTTCATTAATAAAATCAACATACGGAAACATTTTCGTGGTACTTATTATCAAATTACTGAACCATTCATCGCTACGCTAGTTCTGTCAAAATTTTATTTTTTATACTCGAGTATAAAAACTTAAACTCGGGTCGGGAGTTGCCCTATTGTAAAACGGAATCTTCAATAAACGAATATAAAAATAAATCATTAATTGCTGATCAGCAATATATTTACAAAGTTAATTTACTGAGGTCAATTTCACATTTCAAACAGACTAATCTTGACCTGCAGAGCCGAAACCAAAATTGTAGAAATTGGATCGAATTTACACACTATCGTTCTCGCAAACATTTACTGACGCCGATTCCACATTTCAAAGAGAACCCCACCACATCCTCAATTATCCTCATTTTCAAACTTGATCTGTAGAATTAAGATGCGCTTCTTTCGCTACCAAATTTGTAGAAATTGGCTCGAATTATACACTCTATCGTGTTCCCAACCATTTACTAGTTTTCCATTTTCTCTAATCATCGATTCAACTGTTCCGATCTCTTTTTATCATTTCTTGAAAGCTTACATAGTGAAAATTCAAAACAAACCAAATTTGCCATAAAACACACACAAAGTCGACTCCGATGAGACCTAATGTCTGTCCATGTGTTTGCTTCGACTAAGCCCCCTTACATCTATTGCGTCGTGATCTAGTGCGTCCGTCGTTCTACTTTGACCGTAAGCCTATTGCACACCTAAACGTAGGTAAAGTAAAACTAATACAAAATCTTTACGTCTTAGAAATTGAGCATAGCACTACGAAGCCCCGTACGACATTCCTTTCAAAAGTAAGTAACCAAATTGACCAAAAATATTAATTTATATTCAAAGCACTGATGGTAGCTGAGTCATTTGTATGACCCAAATTTAACATTTTGTAAACGTCATTATTCTATTCGGTGTTCGATTACCTTACAAATAAACCAAGAATTAGGAAAATCAGATCAAATTTACTCGAGCTATATGCAAAATACACTTAGGGCCGAGGAGCGATCTCAGTCCAAAGACCCAAATATTAATGTTTTTCTCCACATTCCATTCGATATTCAATAACCTTCCATATAAGACTAAAACTAACAAAATCGGACGAGATTTACTCCATTTTTATTCAAAATACACTTAGGCCCGTGGAGCGGCCTCAGTCTCATCACATTTTATCGATATTCAATTATCTTACAAATAAACTAAAAATTAGCAAAATCGGATCGGATGAAATTTTTTCGAATCCTATGGAAAATACTTTTAGGGCCAAGAAGCGGCCAAACCAAAACCAAAAATTCAACATCCTATTCGGTATTCATTTGCCATCCATATAAGACAAATAATAATAGCAAAATGGGATGAGATTTACTCGATTTATGTACGAAATACACTTCGGGCCGAGGAGTGGTCACATTGGACCCAAATTTGAAACGTTTTTTCCACCACACCAGCGTTACAATAGTACCACTCTTTTAGTTCCACTTTTTTCGTAAAAGGAAAAAGTGGAACTATCTTCACGCCGCATATATGCAGCGTTACAATAGTTTCACTTTTTTAGTTCCACTTTCCTTATACAAGTGGAACTGTTGTAACGCTGCATATATGCAGCGTTACAATAGTTCCACTTTTTCCCTTTTACGGAAAAAAGTGGAACTAAAAGAGTGGTACTATTGTAACGCTGGTCACCACATTCTATTCAATATTGAAGTACCTTACAACTAAGCCAAAAATCTTATATAAATCGTGAGCCTTTATTCAATAAATCTTTGATATAAATACATAGTTTTACAAATTTTATCGTCGTGATTAATCTATTGATTCTACACCGACTTGTCAAGTCATCTTTACACTGAATTTAGTACAATTTAGAAAGAAGAACAAAACATCACTGATGAGATCGTTGAGGCAAAAACTATCAAACAATCAAAAAACCTCTTCATTATTTTTATCATTTAAGAAGGAAAGAAAGAAAAGATAAATTTACAGTTCATAGAACTAAAAGATAGAAAACGAAAGAAAGAAAACAGACTAAAAATCAACGCGTTAATATGCCTAATCAATTCATGCTCAGAAATTGAACATTTGTTGCAAAAAAAACACTGGCTTGTTCTTGCAACAAGTTGACCATAGAATAGATTCCGCACCTTTCTGAGAGTGCGACCGTAGGGAACATTCTCGGCACATTATGAATGCATTTTAAAATTTAGTTCTGAGTTACCTTCAATTAGTTGTGATTCGTTCGTGATGTTCCGATCCATACCGGTGACGCATAAGTCATTTTAGGGCGAATGATGCATTTATACAAAGTCAACTTTGACTCGGTTGATAGCAATGAATTCCGACAGAGGAGCGGATAGAGTGCTTTGAAGCTTTTTAGCGCCTTCGTTCTGCACGATTCAACTTGTCTTGTAAAATTCAGTTTGTGATCAATAACCATCCCGAGGTATGTCACTTCCGTTTTAAAGCTGATTAACGAACCGTTGAAGTACAAATGCCTCAATGGTGTTCGTCTGCTTGATTGATTAAATTTGAAAAGAATCGCTTGCGTCTTGGCACGGTTAATCTTAATCTTCCACTTAACGAAATATTTGTGGATCTTCGATAGAGCGGCTGAGAGATTTTTGATCACAGTATTGGACTGTTTCACTGAAGAGAGAATAGCGGTGTCATCGGCATAATATCCACTCTCACAACTCAAAGGTACTCTCAGATTTGAAGTGTAGACCGCATACAATAATGGCGAAATAACCGAACCCTGAGTAAGTCCAGCCGGACGGATTTTGTTGAAGATTTGGCTCCATTGACACAGACCGAAAAGCGTCTGTCCTTTAAAAATGATGAAATAATCTTAATCAAGTAGGAAGGCGTTCCAACTTTTTCAGGCAAATCTCTAACTTGTTATGTGTACAAATTGAATAAATTTGTAACGAAGAAACGCTATTTTTTTTTTTTTACAAAGCAAAATCTATTTATTTATTCAAAGCGAAAAAAAAGACTGCTCGCATACGGCGCAGTCAATAAAAAAACGATCTTTTCAATCAACAAATATTACAATAAATAAAAATCATCCGCTCTATTACTTCCTAAAGTTCCAAGAATACATGCCGCATTGCCTCTTTGTATAGCAATAGAAATTTTCTGCAACAGATAATCTTTGGAACGTGGCTCCCCTGATGCTCTCTTCATCAACGATCCCAACTTGTCAATAAATTTCTTTGTTTCTGGACCCATGCAACCTAATGATTCAAAGGCAAGGGGGGTAAATAAATAGTTTTCTTTAAGACGTATATAATGATTATGCTTAAATCTCTCCGCTTTATCTGCAATAGACCCTGCTTTCTTAGAGGATTCACTGATGTATGAAGGAGCCAAAGTATCACGTATTGTTACATCCCATAAAAGTGATTTTCCATGACTCCACGGAACTACTGTCATACCATCAGGTCTTTTACCGTCGTCTCTAGAAATACCAGGTGGTTGCAAAATATTGGGAAATCCTGCAGAGGAAAATGCATGACCAAAAACATTATTGACAGAATCGTGTTTAGCAATAATCCCTATCTTTAATTTGCACGATAAACCATGCAAACCGTCCTTCTTAACCACAGCACCACAATTACACTTGTACTCTTCACACAACTGGGATCCTAAACGAAGACCAACGCTATTGTTCAACGCTAGAAATAAATTCAGTAAGCGCAGTAATATGAAAGAAATGTAGTAAAGGAACAATATTGACTTAGTTCAAGGCCGCTCTACGATTTCTATTACAAGTTTAGACTAGGTACATCTCTGAGACTGATACAATTTGAAAGAGCTTGAAAAAGTGTATCGAATTGCGCCATTGATCATTTGTGAAATTTATGAAAAAAAAAATGTGTGGACCTTTGTTCACTGAGTGGGCGTAATGACTTGGCCCCACTTTTTGTTAGGTTTATTGGTGCACTTTTTGAAGCTGTTTCAGAATATACCAGTCGCATGACTGTTACTTTTGTAACAGCTTCGCAATTCAAGCGTATTACAAAAACGTTACAAAATTGCTGTTTATGAACTTTCAAAAAGCATGAAAGCATTGAACCTAAAAAAGTTAGGAATATCTGGGTGCACTCAGTCACTGAAACCTTGCAAAAAACGTAATAAAACGCTAATGATGGACCCTTTTTGGGTTCAATGGTGTACTTTAGTGCAAAGTTGTGACTAACCAAATGGCTTCGGAAATCGAAGGTGCTTTTTTGTAATTTTGCAATGCAATTTGCATTTGTAAAGTTTTTGTAATACGATTACAAAATTTTACGCTTCATTTGTGAAGCTATTAAAAAAGTAAAAACATTGTGGTTGGTATATCCTGAAAGAGCATGAAAAAGTGCAGCAAAGTTCACCATTCACGACAAAAAGTAAAGGTCCTAGACGTCAGGTCCACTCACCGAACTTTGAGGCTCTTCTCTTACATAAATTTTTTTTGCAATTTTCAGTGAGTGAACCTAGGGACCTAGACCAATTTTTTCGAATTTTTTTGGTGGGCTCCGGTGCAGTCTTTCAAGATCTTTCAAAGTGCAGGAATATTTTTGCTTGTATGTCCATATTAAGTTCAAAGCTGTACGTTGGAACGTTAGAAACGGTAGAATTTTTGATAATTTTAAATTACTTTGAGGAATGAGGAATTGAAGTTTTGACCAATTCGACGCAGAACGTTATTCTAAGCAAAAAATTGTTCTATGGTATGCCTCGAAAATGCACAGATTTTTTTATAAAATTAATTTTGTTTACAAAGTACGACCCAAAATCGACCCAATTTTGTCAGCTGCCTAAAATGTCCCGGAAGCCGTTTCCAGTCTCGATGAAAATAAGTATGTGGAAAGTGTTCTGCAGCAAGATTTACATGGGTATCGAGAATTCTGATCAAAAGAATATCTAAAAACAGTGTAAAACCAAAAATATAAGGTCGCCAATTTGTAATTTTCTGTACGTTTTAAAGTTTAGACGAACTTATAAAAAGATCAGTGCATTTTAGAGACATACCGTGAAACAATTTTTTGTTTGGAATAATGTTTTACGTCGATTAAAAATAACTTGTCAAAACTTCAGTCCCCCATTCAATATGAAAAAGCATAATTTTTGCCTTCCAAATTTTTTTGTATGACCTTCAAAGGATGTATAAATCCGTATTGAAGAAGAAGAATAGAATTTGTTGGAAGGAACAGTGTTCATCTATTGACGGCTTAAGAGACTCGGCAAAAATGTATAAAATCCTCTCTAAGGATCCAACCCAATTAGTCGGTTTCTTACAACTTCCATCAGGCAATTTCACTGAATCACTTGATGAGACATATAAGCACCTTATGACTACCCACTTCCCAGATTGCATCGTTCATGGTGATAGTAGTCCAACTCTAGACGTCGGAATCACAGACGCTCCTATTGATGAGCTCCTTATTAATAGCATTACAACGAACGACAGAATTAACTGGGCCATCAATTCTTTTGCGCCATTTAAATCTCCTGGACCAGACTGAATATTTCCAGCGCTACTGCAAAAAGCGATTCCCCTAATTATGCGTCATTACGCGTCATTTTCATAGCCTCGCTTAGCCTAAAGTATATTACTAAGATTTGGAGAGGAGTTAGGGTAGCATTTACCCCTAAGCCCGGTACAATTGATTATTCTAAAGCTAGTAGTTTTAGGCCAATCAGCCTAACATTGTTTTGTCTCAAAACGTTAGAAAAGCTGATCGATAGATACATCAGAGATAGACCGCTCATCTTAAAACCTATTCATGCCAAACAACATGCATATCAACCAGGCAAATCCTGTGAAAATGCACTTCATAACGTAGTCTCTAGTGCCGAGGATGCTCTCCGGTACAATGAGTTTGCTATTGGCTGTTTTATAGACGTGTCAGGCGCTTTCAACCATGTCACGTTCAGAGCTATTCTAAATGCCTGCCACAAATTTGGTATTGACTTAGGTGTTGCGGAATGGATCTACTTCATGTTACGAAGGAGAATTGTGCGTGTTCAGTATGGATCATCGACCATCCTGATTACGGTAACGAAAGGCAGTCCACAGTGTGGTGTCCTACCTCCGCTTCTGTGGTGTCTAGTCATAGACGAAATTATTACGCTTCTAAACGACCTAGGACATCGAACGGAAGGTTTTTTAGATGACCTTGCCACAGTTCTTAGAGGCAAATTTCTTCCTACGCTCTGCGATGTTCTCCAATCGGTTCTTAATAAAATCTCTAGCTGGTGTGATAAAAACGAGTTAAGCATTAACCCAAGTGAAACCAAAATGATAATTTTCACTAATAAAAGGAAGTTGGAAGGCATCACAATACCCTCATACGGACCCTCATTTTCATTAAAAAAAAAAATTGGGTTATGGACCTTCATTTTTATTTTTTCCAAAAAAAAAAAATTCGGTTACGGACCCTCATTTTCATTTTTTCCAAAAAAAATTGAAGTTACTGACCCTCATTTTCATTTTTTTCAAAAAAAAAATTAGATTACAGACCCTCATTTTCATTTTTCCAAAAAAAAATATTTGGGTTACGGACCCTCATTTTCATTTTTTCCAAAAAAAAAATTGGTTTACTGACCCTCATTTTCATTTTTTCCAAAAAAAAAAAATTCGGTTACGGATCCTCATTTTCATTTTTTCCAAAAAAAAACTTTTTGGTTACGGACCCTCATTTTCATTTTTTCCAAAAAAAAATTGGGTTACGGACCCTCATTTTCATTTTTTTTTCAAAAAAAAAAAATTCGGTTACGGACCCTCATTTTCATTTTTTCCTAAAAAAATTGAGGTTACGGACCCTTATTTTCATTTTTTCCAAAAAAAAAATTTGGGTTACGGGCCCTCATTTTCATTTTTTCCAAAAAAAAAAATTTTCGGTTACGGATCCTCATTTTCATTTTCTCCAAAAAAAAATTTTTAGGTTACGAACCCTCATTTTCATTTCTTCCAAAAAAAAATTGTGTTACGGACCTTCATTTTCATTTTTTTCCAAAAAAAAAAATTGGGTTACGGACCCTCATTTTTATTTTTTCAAAAAAAAAAAAGGTTACGGACCCTCATTTTCATTTTTTCCAAAAAAAAAAATTGGGTTACGGATCCTCATTTTCATTTTTTCCAAAAAAAAAATTGGGTTACGGATCCTCATTTTCATTTTTTCCAAAAAAAAAAATTAGGTTACGGACCTAAAAAATGTTTTTTGTGTTACGGACCCTCATTTTTACCCATTTTCGACCGTTAGACCCTGACTTTCAGTCAAGGGAATTAGTTTGTTTGGAAGGTGAACTACCATTTTCGTTAAAAAACGGATAGTTCCGAGCTTCCGTAATTGACAAATATCAAACGAATGTTTAATCGATAATCAATTGTTATTAATCGATGATTGCCTTTGCCCTTGAATATCGATAATCGATAAAACACAGTGTGGCTGAACAATTTTTTTTTGAAAGGTCATGAGCCATCGCTACTTTTGCATGAAATTACAAGCAGTTTTGACATGAATTTAAAATACTCGGCGCCTTTTGGAGAACATTGATTTTAGTGGTTGTACCGCACCCAGGGTGTAGTTTTTTTTGCAAAAATAAGTTTGTAGGTTAGAATTGACGCCTGATTAAGAAACTGCTAATGAAAAAATAAGTTCGAACTTTTGATGCGCATTCTTAAAAACCGAGTTTTCGGTACCGACTGGCATTTTTGGATCTTTTCTCGTAGATATATAAATAGGAAGTTACAAAATTGGCTTAATAATTACACCTACACTGAGTCGACCGTAAAAAATCGATATATGTGACAAAGACCGAAAACGACGAAATTTTCTAAAATCGACCTGGCGGCAGCACAAAATTAAAGTTTGAAATTTTTTTCTTCCATAAAATGATCATATGGACCAGCTGAGTGGATTCCCGGCTGAGCCTTAAAAGAAATAAGACATTTTGTAAAAACCGCTACACCCTAATCTACACTTAATCGTTAACTTCGAAATGCTACTCAAAAGCGTTCAAAATCGGCCAGCTAACTCCAGTTTATACGTCCGGACGGAAATCAGACGTCAAAAGCTACAGAGGTGTGAATGTAATGCTAAATCTAGCCAAAGTGTTCGAGTAGTCTTCCTGCAGTTGAAACTGATCATTCCCTGTAACACCAAGGTCTCTCAGCACGCATTTCTTCCGGACATAAACATCGAATCGAATTTAATGGAACTATATGTTGAATTTAGGATTTGATATTTCAATGTTGTTCAAATGGACTTATCTGTCTAGTCATATTGTTGTACATAGTCGTAATCATATGTGTCGATAAACGTTCTTCTTGTTTGTGACTTCACCAGAGTCGGTCGTCTTTCATTTGTTCGCTGTGTAGAAACTCATATTCTCACACTAAATGTCCCTTCCCATGGAATATTCGAACAAAACGCCCAGCTTGATACATACAACGTCGACATCGGTAAAGCTTTCGATAGGGTCAAAATGAAGAAACTTATCCGTAAAATGCTACGATCTCGAATGCCGTTCTGCTCTGGTTTGTATCGTACCTGTCATCCAGAGTTCAATATTTAATCATTGGAACAGATAATCAGAAACTTTTCTAGTCCTCTCTGGTGTTAGTCAAGAATCCTTTTTGGTGCTGCGACAATGGCCTCGAAATTCTTCTTCTTCTTCTTCTTCTTCTTTTTCAGACTGTTTCTATCCACTGCTGGATGTAGGCCTCTCCAACTTCTTTCCATTTCGTACGATCCATTGCCATTTGCTGCCAGTTTGTACCTGCAATATTCTTAATTCCGTTTGTCCATCTCTCTGGTGGTCTACCTATAGCTCGTCTTTTATATGGTCGCCAGTTCATGATCTTTTTGGTCCAACGTTCGTCTGTCCTTGCAATATGTCCCGCCCAGCTCCATTTCAGAGATGCTATTCTTTCCATGACATCAACGAAATTAATCGAACCAAATCGAAGGTTATCACGTATACACTGAAAGCCAAACAACTAATTTTTGACTGTACTTTGGACGGTGAAGCAATCTTCACAACTATTTAAAAAAAATAATTTTGGAAGGATAAGAATCTACAAAAAAGTAAACATTGACAAGATTTCGAGCCTAGCCTCGCAATACTGTCACATGAAATCCCTTGAAGATTATTTCTCTCCGTTACAACGGTTCCAAATAACTTCCAACAAGATTAAGAACGCAATAGGTCAGTGTTAAGATTCTCGACTAGTGTGCTGGAGGTCTCGAGTTTAAATCTCGCCAGATTAAATTAAATTAATAGAATTTCTCATTTTTGATTAAGGCGAATACTTTCTCTACTAATAATAACAGACGCCACCACATCTGAAAACATTTTGGATTTTAAACAAAAAGGGTTATTCCTTTTGGACATAATGTAAATTGAAAGCTTAATGCATGAAGAGATTAGATACGTAGCGGAATTTCTTTTAAAGAACGATAGAAGTTTCTTCAGAATGTGCGAATGGCCACGAAGAAACTATTCACACATTGTGCGAATAGCCAAAGTATTATAAAATGACTAGTATCTACCTGATATCAACTTGATTGTAATCTCTACTTTACCGTCCTATTGTAGTGCTTAATTTTAAGTTATTCTATATATTGTGTTTTAAAATTCAAATGTTCACTGAATTTAATATATTTATTTACAGGGAAACAGCACTGCATCTATAAAGTACTCTAATAAAACGATGGCAGTTACAATAAACGCATATTTAACAACAAATGTAACAGCTACAGCTTCTATTTATGGATTTAATTCGGAGCATATCAGTTCACACTTTATTCGAAGGTTATATGATATGAAAAAGCAGAAAAGTCAGCCACTGAGTTTTGTGTTGGACTTTGAGTATTTAGAAATCGAAGATGAACTGTTGTAGATTTTTGGAAAAAGTTCTGCTCGTGTGACGATTAGATGACTGGCAAATGATTTCATTTTTGAAATAATAAGAAAATTAGTTGCTGTTGTTATTTCCTTCAGTCCTCCTACAGTCATTTCATTAAAATTGAAAACAAACTTCAAAACTCATAATAGAACGTTTGACTCAAATTAGTTTCGTATGTGATGTATGCGATTGCATCTAATCTCACAATAACGAAGGTTTTTTTAAAGTATTTCAACGAAAAATTTAGCATATAAAATTGATAGCAGTTTTCAGATCTTACGAAATAAGAGAGTAGTGAATAATTTATGATTTTAGTTAAGATATTAACAAACAAGGCAATTGTGTTAAGAAATAGACTAGTTATGTAAAGAATTTTATAATAAAACGTAATATTTAATAGTTATTGTGACGATTTTTTTTTTAATAACAAAGCTGGATTTAGTGTCGATTTTCCGATTTCATGTCATGTGGAGATTTTTTTGTTCTTCGATTTTTAGATGGCTGCAGATGGGCTGACCACAACGACATTGGACCCAATTTAAAGATCCCAAGTTATTGAAATTATTTTTGGCAAATTTAATTAGCTTTTCCAGGTTTCTTGGAATTTTCTTTAAGGATTTGAATGAAAATTAACAGTTTATGTCAAGTAACCTTCAAAATATATTCAATACAACTGTCTCTTTTAAGGTCTGTTACGTTGAGGTATCTTCTTCTTCTTCTTCTTCTTCTTTTTCAGCCTGTTTCTATCCACTGCTGGATGTAGGCCTCTCCAACTTCTTTCCATTTCGTACGATCCATTGCCATTTGCTGCCAGTTTGTACCTGCAATATTCTTAATTCCGTTTGTCCATCTCTCTGGTGGTCTACCTATAGCTCGTCTTTTATATGGTCGCCAGTTCATGATCTTTTTGGTCCAACGTTCGTCTGTCCTTCTTGTAATATGTCCCGCCAAGCTCCATTTCATAGATGCTATTCTTTCCATGACATCAACGACCCTGGTTTGTTGTCGAATCCATTGATTCGTCATTCTGTCTCTGAGTGTTATTCCGAGCATACTCCGTTCCATGGCTCTTTGTGTCACTCTCAATTTATCTTCGGATGCTTTTGTTAAAGTTAACGTTTCCGCTCCATAAGTGAGCACTGGAAGGACACAAGTGTCGAAAACTTTTCGTTTCAGACTATTATTCATTTTGCTTTTGAAAATTAGTCTGAGTTTTCCGAACGCTGCCCATGCAAGACCAATCCTACGTCTTATTTCTGCAGTTTGGTTGTCCAGACCTAACTTCAGTTTATGTCCTAGATATACATAGCTGTCGACTCGTTCAATGACAGTGTCACCAATTTTGATTTCTCTATCGTCCCCGATGTTGGTCATGACTTTTGTTTTCGATAAGTTCATCTTGAGGCCAACTTTGCTTGCCTCTTCACTTAACTGTTGTAGCATAAGCTGAGCCTGACCTAGATTCGCTGCTATCGGTACAATGTCATCAGCGAAGCGGAGATTGCTCAGGTACTCTCCATTTATCTTTATTCCCATTTTACTCCAGTTTAACTTGAAGAATAATTTTTTTTTTCCAAATCATTTATATATTTATTTTATAAAGAAATTATTCTAATTAGTTTTAGATTTATAGCAAATCAAAGATGTTTGAAACGGCATTAGCATCCTCATTTTCAAACGTTTTCAAAATTGATGCACAGTTTCCTCTTTGAATTTCTATTGAATATTGTTGTATCAAGAAATTCGTCGAGCGCTTTTCTCCAGTTTTTTGTTGCAACAGTTTTCCGATTTTATTTATGAATTTCTTAGTGTCCTCTCCAACGCACTGTCTAGCACCGAAGCTGACTTTGACGTCACTCAAATAGAGGACTGAACCGATCAAAGTTGGCTATTCTTTTTCATACAATGGTTATCAAAATTTTTAAAAAAAATAGTCAACAGGTGTGTTTTTGGCCTTCTAATTGAGTGATGTCAAAGTCAGCTTCGGTGCTTGACAGTGCTTTGGTCCTCTCCCATTGGCCCGAACGTTTCGAAAGCGATAGGAGTGAATATGTTTATGACGTTCTGATTGATCTGCGACCGAGCCAGCGATTTTCGCTGATTGGGCCAGGTATGATGGAGCAACGGTGTCGCTAACTGTCCCAAATCAAAGATTTTCCTCGTTCCCATGGAGTGATGGTTACACCGTCAACGCGCTTTCCGTCCGATCTGCTTATTCAAGGCGGTTCTAGCATGCTCGGGAAATCGATTTTAGATAAGGCATTCAAGGTTATTTTATTGAATCCTACATGTCTCGGAATTCTGCCAGCGCTCCTAATGCATGATAAACCGTGGTGGCCGTTTTCTTCGACAGTTTTTCCACATCGGCAAGTGTGTTTTTCGCATACTTTTCCTCCCAAACGTATGGCAATCGCAATTCGAGCTGTATTGTTGTTCAAAAGTAGTCCCAACTCAGACGACGGTATCACTTGCAACCACTTTGACGATTCGTTTTTGGATGATGCAAGTAAGCGCGCTCTATCTGTTTGGTCAGCATTGCTCAACAATGTTTCGAAAATTAATTTCTTATTCGGGTAATCCCAATTCGTTTATAATTCCCTTGACTGAAAGTCAGGGTCTTATGAAAGAAAATACCCTTAAATGTCCGTAACGCTAAGTTCACTTTGATATTTTGAAAATGTTCTACATTGGCAAAAAACGTTAAATACAGAAAACGTCCGTACACTTGTGGACTCGATAACTCGAGTAATTCTTTACCGATTTGCAAAATTTTGGTTTTAATCGACGGAGAATGAAAATCATGAGGTTAAGTTCGTAGATGGGCTATATTGGGGTAATGAGATGGGAGTAATTCTTAAGAGAATTTTATTCCTTGTTACCGCGATAACTTCCCTAATTCTTATCAGATTTTCAATTTTTTTGTGTTATTCGACGAAGATTGAAATTCTTGAGGTTGAGTTTGCAGATGGATAATGTTAGAACAACGAGATGGGAGAAATTCTACATAGACGCTTTTCCTTTTGGACTCGACAACTCGAGTAATTCTTTACCGATTTTCAAAATTATGGTTTTAATCGACAGAGAATGAAAATCATGAGGTTAAGTTCGTAGATGGGCAATATTGGAGTAATGAGATGGGAGTAATTCTCAAGAGATTTTTATACTTGTTACCGCGATAACTTCCATAATTCTTATCCGATTTTCAAAGATTTTGTTTTAATCGACGAAGATTGAAACTCTTGAGGCTGAGTTTGCAGATGGATAACGTTCGAACAACCAGATGGGAGAAATTCTACATAGACGCTTTCTCTTGTTACTGCGCGATAACTTGAGTAATTTTTACCAGATTTTCAAATTGTTTGTTTTAATTGACAGAGAATGATATTGGAGTAGTGAGTTTGGAGTAATTGTAAACATAACTTGTTATACGACGACATTTTTGCAACGGATTTCCAGAAAAATTTCTTATTTGACGAGTTGTGAAATTCTGGCTTAGAAAACGCTTAAAATTGAAGGTTTCGCACTGTCAGAACCTGGGAATACATTTTAAGCTAAAAAATTATTAATTTGAGGTTATTCGACTTTCGCCAACAATATTCCATGTACCAAAAACACAACTTTTTGTCAGATAAATATCAAATTTAGGTGTCCCAAATCAAATCAGATGTTGTATTTGACTCACCGCGGTCCATTTAGCATACTTAAAGTTTATTTTACATTTTTGCACATTTTCATCCAATTTCGAGGCGAGATTAAAGTCTCAAAATCACCATCGGGGAACTTTGACGATCAGTCATGAACTCAAAAAATATTTTTTAGACTTGATCTTTTTTATAAAATAATCTGTGAAGCCTGGAGATTAGATTACCATGTTGACTCAACTTTTTATGTACACCGAGCCCACCGTAAAAAATCGATATATGTGACGTGGGCCGAAAACGACGAAATTTTCAAAAATCGATCTGGCGGCAGCACAAAATCAAAGTTTGAATTTTTTTTTTCCATAAAATGATCAGATGGACCAGCTGAGTGGATTTCCGGCTGAGCCTTAAAAGAACTAACACATTTTGTAAAAACCGCTACACCCTACTGGTAATCTGCGATATACGACAATTTTTGCGTGAAATCGTGTTCTTAAAAGAAATTTTTTCGTTCCTAAAGTGTTTGCACGAGTGTGAATTTTGCCAGAGTGAAGCGAGGGCCGTAATTCACATGAGTTTTTTTTAAAGAGGTAGGCAAGAAATGCGCCACCTGTTCAGCCTCATATTAGGAGTAAGACATCGCTCGCTGGACCTTCAACTCATAGCTCTTTTTGTTTCTTCAGGAAATTAAATAAATATGAGTAAAATGAAGCATGTGATGACTGCTGTTTTCTGAATAAAAGAGACATCACCTTTTCATGTGACTTTAATTTTGTGATCTCATTTAAAAATGGTTAGAAAACTAAGACTGGAATTATAGAAAAAAGCCAGTCAAGGGGCCTGACCCACCCAAGAGGTGGGGCCTAGTTTATTTTAACAATAAATGTGCTGCCCAATTAAATGAGGTTGCTTTACTACACAGCATACACGCAAAAAAAGGAAATTTCGGATGTACGTTCAAGATGTACAAAATCTACATTTTAGACGTACATTCTACGTACTAGACGTAGTGATGTACGCATAAAACGAAAAATGTACAGATAATACGTTGAATGTACTGATAACTCAACCATTGGTCTCATCGTCGAAATGTACGTTTTAGCCGTAGCATGATTTACGTTTAAGACGTAGGATGGTGTACATGTAAGACGTACAATAATATTATGTTTGGTGTTGATGTCAAAAGTTATATCTGAATTGTTTCACAAATTATTTAAAAGAACAATTCGATTTAAATATTCATTTCAATTAATTGTTGTATTGTCGTATTGCTCGTTTGGCTTCTAAGCTGTTGGATTGCTTTGAAACGACCAATGTTTTAAAAAAATTCGACGTAAAGATGTAACGCGATTTTAACGTTCATTTTAATATTACCACGGAAAATCAATTTCTTGCCAATAGAACCATGAGAGTTCATCCAAGAAAAAGAGGTTCTTATAATGCGTAGGAAATGGAATTCTATTATTTAATTTTATCACGCGTATTTAATTTTGAACTCTGGCCTTTGATGAGACCATTATACTTTCACAAGTTTCTGATCGGATTCGGAGTTGCCATTGCCAATCAACAAGCCCAAATCCGACATCTAAAAAAAGTGATGATTGAATCACGACTTGACAAATGGATGCGTTGCAGCTAAAAAATCGGATCTATTTTTGATTAAAACCTTCAATCTCTTGGAGCCTAAGAAAATATAATTACTGCAACAACATCCGACCTTAACAACTCTAACTTACTCGAAAATTTCAGAACAAGAATACATATTTGGATTCGGTCTCACCAGTCATTATATTGGCTTAAAAGTACTCAGATTTTCTAGCTCAATAGGTTTGTTCCAAATAACTGTAAACGCGAACTTTGACAACCCGAACCACGACGATTTCATCCATAGACGACATAACCTTGGCTTTTCGCTGAAATTTTAAGGCCCCGTATATATAGTGATAGCTCATTTTTCATGAGCAATTGTTTAGGTTCTGTTGTCTATTGATGAAATTTGACAATTCGTATGGCCTTGGAACAGATGTATAGCTACAATTGCATAAATAAATGTACAAATCTACCGAGAATCCTATGATCATGTGTTCTAGATGAACTGTACATTATATTTTTAAAGGAACATGTGGCGAAAATTTCATAAATTATCAATAATAATTATTTTTTAAAGTTTGAAAACTCGACTTCTTTTGGGAGCCTGAAATTTAATGTTTAATCATCAGAAAATATTTGCCTGAATGTTGCTAAACTCAACTCAATTTAAGTTTGCAATTGGTTAGCATTCTACAATTTTAATTGTTCCACAGCGTTCCACATGTTGTCAACAAAAGAAGCGTAAAGAGTGTCGTTTCACTCACAAACATGTGGAATTGAAGAAGCGTAATGGCAAACGCTACTTCTATGTGGTGGAACACGCGTGGAACAAATAAAACGAAAGAAACAAACGAAACCCACCAAAATTGCATTCTTATGATGAGATCAGTTGCTACTGTCAGTCCACTGCGTCTAAACTACATCCTTTTTCTACTATGTTTAAAAGGAAATGACAAACAAAAGAACTCTTCAAAGTAAACTGTTCGTAACTCAACAACTAGTTAGCTCAGTGCGAAAGTCACTGACTCAAGATCGAGAGGTCCCCAGTTCAATTCACGCCAGTGACAATGTTTTTTTTTTTTTCATTCGCGTTTGAGAAACCCAGCACTTTGTTTTATATAAAGTAATCGATCTCACATCTGTAAAGTGGGCAAAGGACGAAATATAGTAACATTATTTCTAGAAAAATTAAAAAAAAGCGAAATTTCCAATATACGTTTTATTCGTACATTGTACTGATAACTCAACCATTGGTCTCATCGTCGAAATGTACGTTTTATCCGTACGACTTTTTTTTGCGTGTATCGATCGATCAAAAGATATTATAATTACTAACAATATGTTGAATTTAGAATTTTAGTTTGAAATTAATTATAAATGTGATTATGTATGATGTGGATTGTTGCACTTAAAATTTCTTAAACACTCTGCAGAATCGCCGTGAATAATTTCGGTGAAATGGTGTCACCCTGCCTTACACCTCGGCCGATTCTGAATTTCTCCGTGCTCTTATGAAGTAAGTAAGTAAGTAAGCTTATGAAGTTTTATACATGAAGTAGCATTTTTGTACACATATCGAATTGTGTTGGAGTACCTTGAGTCTACTCTACATTCGTCTAATGCGTCCAATATCGACCATGTTTCCACTGAATCGAAAGCTTTTTCGAAGTCTATGAATAGCAAGACTATGTCGATGTTGTATTCACGAAACTTCTCAATAAGCGTTCTCATCACCTGCAAATGGTCGTTTGTGCTGAAACTAGATCTGAAAGCAGCTTGTTCAACAGGTTGGTAGAAGTCGAACTTGTTAGTGTCTCTCTTCACCACCAAAGACTGTCCCAAGCCAGTTTGAAAAAGAGTGGAGGGAATGAAGTTTAACGAGGACGTAGCAGTAGATAAGATAGGATTAGATAGATCAATCTTAGGGCTCAATGAATCGTGAGCTAGAAGCCGAAAGAATTGGGGTTAAGGGATCAACGTTGAGGTGAAACAACACGATCAGGAAGCCCAAGGATAGAACGATCCCAGAATTCTTATTAGCTACTAGGTTAAGCTTTTAAAGGACTTCCTTTAAAAGACGCCAATAACCTTTTGCTCAGATAGGTTCAAAAGAATGGGCAAAGCTTTCTGGAAAAGAATGTTCAAAAAGAGTAACACTACCGCGTCGGGCACTGTGTGTGGGAACTAGGATAAACCTAGTCCCTGTGTTGAGTTAAAAATACAAACTGTATTTGATGTTATCTTTATTCAGTCTGATTAAGAACTAAAAACTAGATTCACATATTTCGCTAATATAATCCATATGAAAGTATAACGTTGCAATACATTTCCTACATTAACGTTGCATTTCCATGTTTAGTAAATAATATATTGTTTACTCAATAATATATTTCACTTCTTATTTATCTTTATAAACGTATGACACTTGTGGTTTGCTAATCATTCATATTTCTAGGCCATAGCTCCATTACCACATGTGCACTTTGATAGGCACTGTGGTCCCGGTACGTGCAGAAATGTGCGGGTCAGAGCTCGGGGATTACCGGGGGAGAGCAAAGTAAAGCTTTCATACTCACCAACCCGCAGTAGCAAGCGTGGTGTTTTAATGCTAAAAACCTTCAAACGAAGCCACAACGAATTATACATTGCCACATATAATGCCAGAACATTGTCGTCAAGATAAAAAATGCAAGAAATGGAAGAAGAGCTAGAAAAGATAAAATGGGATGTTGTGGGAGTGAGCGAAGTGAGAAAACCTGGAGAGGAATGCCTGAAATTACAATCAGGGCATACATTCTTCTACCGAGGAAGTGACAGTCAGATGCTGATGCACGGTGTCGGATTGTTCATAAACAAGTGGTGGTCGGATCGCATAACTCACACGAAAAGCATATCCGATCGAGTGATATATTTAAGCCTGAAGATAAATAACAGATACAGTGTCAAATTAATTCAGGTTTACGCACCCACGTCCACCCATGATGACGAAGAAGTAGAAAGATTCTATGAAGATGTCGAGAAAGCTCTGGACGAAAACCCATCACATTACCAATATCTAATCGGTGATTTCAATGCTAAACTGGGAAAACGAGAAGAAGACTCCGAAGTTTCTATTGGTAGTTTTCCCAGTTTAGCATTGAAATCACCGATTAGATATTGGTAATGTGATGGGTTTTCGTCCAGAGCTTTCTCGACATCTTCATAGAATCTTTCTACTTCTTCGTCATCATGGGTGGACGTGGGTGCGTAAACCTGAATTAATTTGACACTGTATCTGTTATTTATCTTCAGGCTTAAATATATCACTCGATCGGATATGCTTTTCGTGTGAGTTATGCGATCCGACCACCACTTGTTTATGAACAATCCGACACCGTGCATCAGCATCTGACTGTCACTTCCTCGGTAGAAGAATGTATGCCCTGATTGTAATTTCAGGCATTCCTCTCCAGGTTTTCTCACTTCGCTCACTCCCACAACATCCCATTTTATCTTTTCTAGCTCTTCTTCCATTTCTTGCATTTTTTATCTTGACGACAATGTTCTGGCATTATATGTGGCAATGTATAATTCGTTGTGGCTTCGTTTGAAGGTTTTTAGCATTAAAACACCACGCTTGCTACTGCGGGTTGGTGAGTATGAAAGCTTTACTTTGCTCTCCCCCGGTAATCCCCGAGCTCTGACCCGCACATTTCTGCACGTACCGGGACCACAGTGCCTATCAAAGTGCACATGTGGTAATGGAGCTATGGCCTAGAAATATGAATGATTAGCAAACCACAAGTGTCATACGTTTATAAAGATAAATAAGAAGTGAAATATATTATTGAGTAAACAATATATTATTTACTAAACATGGAAATGCAACGTTAATGTAGGAAATGTATTGCAACGTTATACTTTCATATGGATTATATTAGCGAAATATGTGAATCTAGTTTTTAGTTCTTAATCAGACTGAATAAAGATAACATCAAATACAGTTTGTATTTTTAACTCAACACAGGGACTAGGTTTATCCTAGTTCCCACACACAGTGCCCGACGCGGTAGTGTTACTCTTTTTGAACATTCTTTTCCAGAAAGCTTTGCCCATTCTTTTGAACCTATCTGAGCAAAAGGTTATTGGCGTCTTTTAAAGGAAGTCCTTTAAAAGCTTAACCTAGTAGCTAATAAGAATTCTGGGATCGTTCTATCCTTGGGCTTCCTGATCGTGTTGTTTCACCTCAACGTTGATCCCTTAACCCCAATTCTTTCGGCTTCTAGCTCACGATTCATTGAGCCCTAAGATTGATCTATCTAATCCTATCTTATCTACTGCTACGTCCTCGTTAAACTTCATTCCCTCCACTCTTTTTCAAACTGGCTTGGGACAGTCTTTGGTGGTGAAGAGAGACACTAACAAGTTCGACTTCTACCAACCTGTTGAACAAGCTGCTTTCAGATCTAGTTTCAGCACAAACGACCATTTGCAGGTGATGAGAACGCTTATTGAGAAGTTTCGTGAATACAACATCGACATAGTCTTGCTATTCATAGACTTCGAAAAAGCTTTCGATTCAGTGGAAACATGGTCGATATTGGACGCATTAGACGAATGTAGAGTAGACTCAAGGTACTCCAACACAATTCGATATGTGTACAAAAATGCTACTTCATGTATAAAACTTCATAAGCTTACTTACTTACTTACTTCATAAGAGCACGGAGAAATTCAGAATCGGCCGAGGTGTAAGGCAGGGTGACACCATTTCACCGAAATTATTCACGGCGATTCTGCAGAGTGTTTAAGAAATTTTAAGTGCAACAATCCACATCATACATAATCACATTTATAATTAATTTCAAACTAAAATTCTAAATTCAACATATTGTTAGTAATTATAATATCTTTTGATCGATCGATACACGCAAAAAAAAAGTCGTACGGATAAAACGTACATTTCGACGATGAGACCAATGGTTGAGTTATCAGTACAATGTACGAATAAAACGTATATTGGAAATTTCGCTTTTTTTTAATTTTTCTAGAAATAATGTTACTATATTTCGTCCTTTGCCCACTTTACAGATGTGAGATCGATTACTTTATATAAAACAAAGTGCTGGGTTTCTCAAACGCGAATGAAAAAAAAAAAAACATTGTCACTGGCGTGAATTGAACTGGGGACCTCTCGATCTTGAGTCAGTGACTTTCGCACTGAGCTAACTAGTTGTTGAGTTACGAACAGTTTACTTTGAAGAGTTCTTTTGTTTGTCATTTCCTTTTAAACATAGTAGAAAAAGGATGTAGTTTAGACGCAGTGGACTGACAGTAGCAACTGATCTCATCATAAGAATGCAATTTTGGTGGGTTTCGTTTGTTTCTTTCGTTTTATTTGTTCCACGCGTGTTCCACCACATAGAAGTAGCGTTTGCCTTTACGCTTCTTCAATTCCACATGTTTGTGAGTGAAACGACACTCTTTACGCTTCTTTTGTTGACAACATGTGGAACGCTGTGGAACAATTAAAATTGTAGAATGCTAACCAATTGCAAACTTAAATTGAGTTGAGTTTAGCAACATTCAGGCAAATATTTTCTGATGATTAAACATTAAATTTCAGGCTCCCAAAAGAAGTCGAGTTTTCAAACTTTAAAAAATAATTATTATTGATAATTTATGAAATTTTCGCCACATGTTCCTTTAAAAATATAATGTACAGTTCATCTAGAACACATGATCATAGGATTCTCGGTAGATTTGTACATTTATTTATGCAATTGTAGCTATACATCTGTTCCAAGGCCATACGAATTGTCAAATTTCATCAATAGACAACAGAACCTAAACAATTGCTCATGAAAAATGAGCTATCACTATATATACGGGGCCTTAAAATTTCAGCGAAAAGCCAAGGTTATGTCGTCTATGGATGAAATCGTCGTGGTTCGGGTTGTCAAAGTTCGCGTTTACAGTTATTTGGAACAAACCTATTGAGCTAGAAAATCTGAGTACTTTTAAGCCAATATAATGACTGGTGAGACCGAATCCAAATATGTATTCTTGTTCTGAAATTTTCGAGTAAGTTAGAGTTGTTAAGGTCGGATGTTGTTGCAGTAATTATATTTTCTTAGGCTCCAAGAGATTGAAGGTTTTAATCAAAAATAGATCCGATTTTTTAGCTGCAACGCATCCATTTGTCAAGTCGTGATTCAATCATCACTTTTTTTAGATGTCGGATTTGGGCTTGTTGATTGGCAATGGCAACTCCGAATCCGATCAGAAACTTGTGAAAGTATAATGGTCTCATCAAAGGCCAGAGTTCAAAATTAAATACGCGTGATAAAATTAAATAATAGAATTCCATTTCCTACGCATTATAAGAACCTCTTTTTCTTGGATGAACTCTCATGGTTCTATTGGCAAGAAATTGATTTTCCGTGGTAATATTAAAATGAACGTTAAAATCGCGTTACATCTTTACGTCGAATTTTTTTAAAACATTGGTCGTTTCAAAGCAATCCAACAGCTTAGAAGCCAAACGAGCAATACGACAATACAACAATTAATTGAAATGAATATTTAAATCGAATTGTTCTTTTAAATAATTTGTGAAACAATTCAGATATAACTTTTGACATCAACACCAAACATAATATTATTGTACGTCTTACATGTACACCATCCTACGTCTTAAACGTAAATCATGCTACGGCTAAAACGTACATTTCGACGATGAGACCAATGGTTGAGTTATCAGTACATTCAACGTATTATCTGTACATTTTTCGTTTTATGCGTACATCACTACGTCTAGTACGTAGAATGTACGTCTAAAATGTAGATTTTGTACATCTTGAACGTACATCCGAAATTTCCTTTTTTTGCGTGTATGCTGTGTAGTAAAGCAACCTCATTTAATTGGGCAGCACATTTATTGTTAAAATAAACTAGGCCCCACCTCTTGGGTGGGTCAGGCCCCTTGACTGGCTTTTTTCTATAATTCCAGTCTTAGTTTTCTAACCATTTTTAAATGAGATCACAAAATTAAAGTCACATGAAAAGGTGATGTCTCTTTTATTCAGAAAACAGCAGTCATCACATGCTTCATTTTACTCATATTTATTTAATTTCCTGAAGAAACAAAAAGAGCTATGAGTTGAAGGTCCAGCGAGCGATGTCTTACTCCTAATATGAGGCTGAACAGGTGGCGCATTTCTTGCCTACCTCTTTAAAAAAAACTCATGTGAATTACGGCCCTCGCTTCACTCTGGCAAAATTCACACTCGTGCAAACACTTTAGGAACGAAAAAATTTCTTTTAAGAACACGATTTCACGCAAAAATTGTCGTATATCGCAGATTACCAGTAGGGTGTAGCGGTTTTTACAAAATGTGTTAGTTCTTTTAAGGCTCAGCCGGAAATCCACTCAGCTGGTCCATCTGATCATTTTATGGAAAAAAAAAATTCAAACTTTGATTTTGTGCTGCCGCCAGATCGATTTTTGAAAATTTCGTCGTTTTCGGCCCACGTCACATATATCGATTTTTTACGGTGGGCTCGGTGTACATAAAAAGTTGAGTCAACATGGTAATCTAATCTCCAGGCTTCACAGATTATTTTATAAAAAGATCAAGTCTAAAAAATATTTTTTGAGTTCATGACTGATCGTCAAAGTTCCCCGATGGTGATTTTGAGACTTTAATCTCGCCTCGAAATTGGATGAAAATGTGCAAAAATGTAAAATAAACTTTAAGTGTGCTAAATGGACCGCGGTGAGTCAAATACAACATCTGATTTGATTTGGGACACCTAAATTTGATATTTATCTGACAAAAAGTTGTGTTTTTGGTACATGGAATATTGTTGGCGAAAGTCGAATAACCTCAAATTAATAATTTTTTAGCTTAAAATGTATTCCCAGGTTCTGACAGTGCGAAACCTTCAATTTTAAGCGTTTTCTAAGCCAGAATTTCACAACTCGTCAAATAAGAAATTTTTCTGGAAATCCGTTGCAAAAATGTCGTCGTATAACAAGTTATGTTTACAATTACTCCAAACTCACTACTCCAATATCATTCTCTGTCAATTAAAACAAACAATTTGAAAATCTGGTAAAAATTACTCAAGTTATCGCGCAGTAACAAGAGAAAGCGTCTATGTAGAATTTCTCCCATCTGGTTGTTCGAACGTTATCCATCTGCAAACTCAGCCTCAAGAGTTTCAATCTTCGTCGATTAAAACAAAATCTTTGAAAATCGGATAAGAATTATGGAAGTTATCGCGGTAACAAGTATAAAAATCTCTTGAGAATTACTCCCATCTCATTACTCCAATATTGCCCATCTACGAACTTAACCTCATGATTTTCATTCTCTGTCGATTAAAACCATAATTTTGAAAATCGGTAAAGAATTACTCGAGTTGTCGAGTCCAAAAGGAAAAGCGTCTATGTAGAATTTCTCCCATCTCGTTGTTCTAACATTATCCATCTGCAAACTCAACCTCAAGAATTTCAATCTTCGTCGAATAACACAAAAAAATTGAAAATCTGATAAGAATTAGGGAAGTTATCGCGGTAACAAGGAATAAAATTCTCTTAAGAATTACTCCCATCTCATTACCCCAATATAGCCCATCTACGAACTTAACCTCATGATTTTCATTCTCCGTCGATTAAAACCAAAATTTTGCAAATCGGTAAAGAATTACTCGAGTTATCGAGTCCACAAGTGTACGGACGTTTTCTGTATTTAACGTTTTTTGCCAATGTAGAACATTTTCAAAATATCAAAGTGAACTTAGCGTTACGGACATTTAAGGGTATTTTCTTTCATAAGACCCTGACTTTCAGTCAAGGGAATTATAAACGAATTGGGATTACCCGAATAAGAAATTAATTTTCGAAACATTGTTGAGCAATGCTGACCAAACAGATAGAGCGCGCTTACTTGCATCATCCAAAAACGAATCGTCAAAGTGGTTGCAAGTGATACCGTCGTCTGAGTTGGGACTACTTTTGAACAACAATACAGCTCGAATTGCGATTGCCATACGTTTGGGAGGAAACCCGCAGTAGCAAGCGTGGTGTTTTAATGCTAAAAACCTTCAAACGAAGCCACAACGAATTATACATTGCCACATATAATGCCAGAACATTGTCGTCAAGATAAAAAATGCAAGAAATGGAAGAAGAGCTAGAAAAGATAAAATGGGATGTTGTGGGAGTGAGCGAAGTGAGAAAACCTGGAGAGGAATGCCTGAAATTACAATCAGGGCATACATTCTTCTACCGAGGAAGTGACAGTCAGATGCTGATGCACGGTGTCGGATTGTTCATAAACAAGTGGTGGTCGGATCGCATAACTCACACGAAAAGCATATCCGATCGAGTGATATATTTAAGCCTGAAGATAAATAACAGATACAGTGTCAAATTAATTCAGGTTTACGCACCCACGTCCACCCATGATGACGAAGAAGTAGAAAGATTCTATGAAGATGTCGAGAAAGCTCTGGACGAAAACCCATCACATTACCAATATCTAATCGGTGATTTCAATGCTAAACTGGGAAAACGAGAAGAAGACTCCGAAGTTTCTATTGGTAGTTTTAGCAACGACCAAAGAAATGAGCGTGGAAATACTTTACTCAACTTCCTACAGCAACACAATTTGTACGCAATGAATTCATTTTTTTGCAGGAAAGCCTCAACGGAAATGGACTTGGGCTAGTGCAGATGGTGTAACGAAAAATGAGATCGATTACATCATAACTGGCTGTAAGTCAACCGTTAAGAACGTTACGGTCCTAAACAGTTTTTCAACAGGTAGTGATCACAGAATGGTTCGTGCAAGAGTCACGATAAATACCAGATTTCAAAGATCACAACTAGTTCAAAAAAGTGAAAGGATTACAACGGCTTTACACACAAAATGAAGAATTTGCTACGAAAATGACTGCCGAATTAGATAACGTCAACAATCAATTGAATCTAACTGCAATATAAAAGTCTTACGGAGAAAAATGACAAACGCCAAAAAAGAAATCTTCAAATTACGAGACAAAACAGGAACGATCCAAACGGATCGAAATGCGATATTAAACATTGCAACAGAATTTTATGAGAATTTGTTTTCTTCAGCAAGACAGAGTCCAACGGAAGAAACCGAAGATATACCAATAATAAGAAACGTGGGATCGGAGGATATGCCCGTCATAACTGTTGATGAAGTCAAGGCCGCAGTAGCCGAGATGAAAAACAAAAAGTGTCCCGGAGAAGATGGTGTTCCAGTGGAAGCCATTAAACTAGGTGGAGACTCCTTATTTTTATTTATTTATTTATTATTTATTTATTTAAGCCAACGGCTGACACCTACTGGCTGTAATTTACAACATAAGAATTTGCAAATAGAATAAGGTAAATTCATTAAGCAAAACCGGAGGTGAAATTCGGCCCAGTCGACCCGTCGGAGCCTCGTTTCGCCTTTTGCTTCGTCACTTGATTGAAACTGATCGATCGCGTTCTATTTCGGAAATTCGCGGTCCAGCAGCGCACAACAGTCCACGTTCCATACACAGAATGATCGGGTAACCGGTCCATGTAAACAACTCGCATGATCCTCCATTCGTGTGATCGGTCCACGCAGTCAATATGGAATAAGAAAAGAGCAATTCTTAGAAAGTACAGTCAAGAAGACGTATGACAAGAACTATGAATAACGGCCGAAAGTGAAACTGATCAGGTGGCAGAAAGAATAAATCCATGCCTTCTTAACGTCTGACTCGTCAGATGCATAGATTTAACCGACGATCGAAAAGCGAACCGAGTAGTGGACGGGGTGAAAAGGTGTGCGAGCACATTGAAGACTCTTGACAAGTAATTGATTGGCTCATATAGCCCGTAATTTACGCGGTGACTTTCAATGACCAGGTACCCAGTGTTGCGTAAAGGCCTGACTGGCTGATTAACACTCAACTTTGAGCGCAAACTGGGCGAGTCTACGCGGTCGCTGAGGACATCAAAGACAAACATTGCTGACAAATTGAGTCGTCTTCGTGCCAGTGATTCGATCTGGATCGACTCACACCTGCTCTCATACGAAGGAAGTTTGAAATTCTCATCCCTCTTAACGGTCCTCCTCAACGCGTATATAAGGAAGTTCTTCTGCACGGACTCGATTTTGTCACTATAGTTCTGGTAGTACGGAGACCAAACTACCGAGGCGTACTCAAGATGAGACCTGACATGAGCGAAGTAAACACTCTTAAGGGCTGCCACACTATGAAAATCTTTACAGATTCGCTTCACAAATCCAAGCATCGAGTACGCTTTAGCTACAATGATATCCATGTGCCTGTTAAACGACAACTCCTCAGTGAGTGTTACTCCTAGATCGCGAACCTCCACAGCCCGTTTCAAGACAGAGCCGGCCACCTCATAATCAAATCGCAACGGTTTCCGTTTTCGAAAAAAGGACATAGTGACGCATTTACTAACGTTGAGTTCCAGCGCATTCGCTTCAAACCATCGATTCAGAGCAAGCAAGTCTCTCTGAAGAGCGATGCAGTCTCTCAGCGTTTTTACCTCTCGGTATAATTTGAGGTCATCAGCGAACAACGAGCACTTTGAGAACCTGACTGTTTCCATGACATCGTTTATAAAGATCAAAAACAAGAGCGGACCTAAGTGGCTCCCTTGAGGAATACCAGAAGTCACTAAAAACGACTGTGACTTCCACCCCATCAACTTGACATATTGTTTACGATCAGACAGATACGATCGCAACCACCCCAACAGTGAAGAGTGCACTCCAAGTTCTCTAAGCTTACAAAGGAGAGAATCATGTTGAGCCCTGTCGAACGCTTTGCGCACATCCGTGTAAACAACATCCATTTGATTACCTCTTTCCATCACCCGAATTGCTTCGTGTACGAAATCAATCAAATTCGTCGACGTCGATCGACCCTTCATAAAGCCGTGCTGCGTTACCGAAATAATGGGTCTAAGCTTCTCTGTCAGAAGATTGCACACAACGGATTCAAACAGCTTGCCAAACGTAGGAAGAATTGCTACACCTCTATAACATTCTACATCTGACCGTGAGCCACTTTTCAAAATCGGAACTACGTACGATTCTTTCCAACGAGTTGGAAACGTCGATGACAAAGATAGATTAAAGATGAAATGCAGTGGCGTGGTTAGTGCAGTCGAACAATTCTTCAACAAAAGCGGTGAAATATTTCCGGGTCCGCCTCCCTTCGATACGTCCACACTTTTTAGAGCTGTCACGATCTGTTCTTTGCTCAGTGATAACGTTCCAATGTCGATACATTTCCTCAGTCCGAACTCTCTAGTCTCGTCTCGAGAGCCTTCAACAAAAACGTCTTTGAAAGACTCAGCAAATAAGTCGCATTTACCTTGCATTGTCATAGCCCGATCCTCGCCGCGATGCATTAAGCTCGGGTAGCCAACTGTCTTCCTCATGACATTTACGTACGACCAAAATTTGGATGGGTCCGAAGTCAGACTCTCCTCCGTCTTCTTAATGTATGAGTCATAAGCGCGTGACTGTGCAGCAGTGAACTGGTTCCTTAATGCGCAATAATTTAAGTAACACCCTGTGCATCCAGGGTGTTTCATTGAATTAACACAGTCCCTGTACTTCTTATGCGCCTTAGACTTCCTGTTCTTTAGCGTCAGCAGGGCCTTGCTGTACCATGGCGGATGGCTGTTCGAACCTTTCTTCTTGAATGGTACAAAGCGGTTGAAACCATCGGTCAGTAACTCATAAAAACGGTCAGTGACACTGTCAACGTTCAAAATTCCAGAAAGTTCGTCCTCCCAGTCTACTGAAGACAAGTAATCGTTGAGTTTACCAAAGTCCGCTTTCCTAAAATTGAATTCATGTTCGTCATAATTGAACTCAACAATATCATCAGAATCAATAGAGAATTCAATCTATAACGGCTCGTGGTAACCATCAACTCTTGCCATTGGCGAGTATGAATTTCTAACTACAACATCGCCAGGGTCACTACAGAAGACCAAATCCAACACGTTGCCTTGGTAGTTAAGATTAGCGTTTATCTGATTTAACCCGGCACCAAGCAGACTGTAAAGCAACTCGGCGTTAGCGCAAAGGCAATCACGGCTTTGTTTAATCAATGTCTCCAATGGGAAGAAGTACCAGAAGCCTGGGAAAATGCGGTAATTACATTGCTGCATAAAAAAGGAGACATAACAAAGCTGGAAAATTACCGACCCATAAGCCTATTGTCAACACTCTACAAGTTGTTTATGAAAATCATTACGTTGAGGTATACTTCTGCTAAATGTGTAGAATAATTAAAACAAAATTCCTTAGTTTGCCAACGTTTCGGCTCTATTCCGAGCCATCATCAGGACATTTATTCAAAATCAAAAAAGATGAAACATTTTTGTCAATAAACAATTCACATAAACACAAAAAAAAATTAAGCCTATCAAAAAAACCTCACATATCGCTGAAGTAAATTTTATTCTGAAACATTAAGACAGAAAACTAAACATTTTACGGTCTGAGAAATATAGACTTCGGGTTTTTTAGAGACATTGTTATTTTTCTAATTCTCTCAATTACCATTTGAAATAACATGCGAAATGAGAGAATACAGAAAAACGATGATGACTCTTAAAATACTATATTTCTTCGACTGTAAACATGAAATTCAGTCTCTCCTATGTTGTCAACATTGCAATGTCTAACACATGTCCAAGGTCTTTAATTTGTGCTAGATGAAGTACTTTTTCACCAAGCGATCAGCGTAACCTGCCAATTAAAATATCTTGAAATTGTCAATTGCGATCCACTTGTCAACGGAAAATACATAAACAAATTCCTTAAGCAATTGTAGCACTTGGCCTGTGAGTAAGAGTGATTTTTAAGATTGATTTTTTATTTGTTGCGCCTAATGAACAGCCTTTGTTATGATATTTCAAATCAAGTAAGACGTATCATACGGAACAAAGGACATGAAATAAGTTGGAATAATTCAAAACTAATCATGAGAGAAAACAATCACCATCTAAATAAAAGAAGGTTTGACAATTCAACAACATCCTGGTACATTGATGAATATAGATGAAGGTCTCATTTTAAGCATCACTTGGAAACCAATAATACCAAAAATATCAGCATTTAAACAAAAAGCAATATTAAGGTACATTCGACCACTGTTTCGATCTGTGAGAAACTTAAATATGTCTTTAACATGTTACATTAATTTCAACTTCAAAAATGCCTTTTATGCCTTTAATACGATGCTCTAGTAACACTATATCAATTTGCACATTTTAATTGGTTTTTTGAATTCGTATTTGATTCGATCGTCATACGAAAATAAATAAATTTGCACACGAACAAGTATAGCGAATCATAATCGAAATGAAATTCCAATTTGTCACTAACACTATACTTGCAGACAAAACGATTTACCTTTGTACGAAAAGACCGATGTACGATTCGAAAGAAAATATTATTTTTTTCTGCGCTTCTTTCCATATTTTTAGCCCCGTACGAAGTACAAAGGGGCTTAAAGGATTACGATGCCGTGTGTAATTGATGGAATTCGAAGCAGACGGTAAGGGCAAAGTGTTTGCCTATGTTCATAGATGACGAATCCGCAATAAAAATTTTGTCTGTCCTTCTGTCCGTCTGTCACGTCGATATCTTGAGTAAATCAAATCCGATTTCAAATTTATTTTCCCCTGAAAGATGGTCGAAATAGTGAGGCTAAGTTCGAAGATGGGCATATTCGGGTCGGCCCTTCGTGAGTTGGGCCAACTAAGTGATTTAAGGTCTTGTGGTGATATTTGTGGCAAAATAAACGATGGAAATCTAAATGGCACGGCAAATGGTATTGTTAATACCAACCCAGGAAAAAAAAGTTTTTTAAAATCGGGTGAGTGGACCGTGAGTTAGGGCCTTAGAAGTGAAAGGCTACTTGGCCTATGTGTATTTTGCATATAAGTCGAGTAAATTTGATCTGTTTTTCCTAATTTTTGTTTCATTTAAAAGGTAATCGAACACCGAATAGAATGTTGTTGAAAAAAAAATTGGGTCCTTGGACTAAGGCCACTACTAGGGCCCTATGTGTATTTTACATAGACCTCGAGTAAATTTCATTCGTTTTTCGTAATTTTTGTTTGATTTGGGAGGTAATCGAAGGCCGAATAGAATGTGGTTGAAAAAAAATTAAATTTGGGTCCTCGGACTAAGGCCGGTACTAGGGCCCTATGTGTATTTTACAGATATACCTCGTGTAAATTTCATCCGTTTTTCGTAATTTTTGTTTCATTTGGAAAGTAATCAAAGGCCGAATAGAATGTAGTTGAAAACATAGCTAACGCCGACCCGTACGAAACACCTATTTGTATCAAAAGCCTTTACTGTGAAACTCTTCATTTATTTTACTTCATTTTCTACTAAAAAGCTATTCGCCCTTTAAAATCACTTACATTATCCACTCTTTGCCTTGTTATCATATACAAATAAATTGCCGGAGGCAATATAGACAGCCCCGTACGAAGTCAACTTTCATAAATTCCTATTTAAACAGCTATATACCGCTATATTTACCTATATTTTCCTATAAATAAACATTTCACAGATGAATATGCTATTATATAGTTCTATATGCCTGTATATAGCTCAATATAGGTGAATATAGATATATATAGATGTCCATATATGGAATGCCTGAAACACCCCACACACATAACAAATTATTTCCATGTTAACAGAAACTCTCTACAGTCTTCGACATTTCAAATGTCTCACTGTCAAATTTTTCTGAGAATTTCATTGTGTCATTGCGAATTCACAATGACATTCTTTGAAAAAAATGACAGTGAGACATTTGAAATGTCGAAGACTGTAAGTACCATTTTTCCCAAGATATATCACTTTTATTAAAATCCAATATGGCCACCGGAAGCCATTTTGTTAGGAGACCTGAAATAGTACTGACGATTCACATTTATTAATACCTTTCAAACAAACAAAAATTCATGAAATTCGGTCAAAATTTACTCGAGATATTGACAAAATACTCCACGTTCACTGTACGGCCAAGTAGCCAGATAAGAGCTCACTCCAAGAGACCTAGCTCACGCTCCGGTGAACATAATTTCATAAACTTTTTTTTTCCCTGATTGGTACGGTCAATACCTATCTAAAAAAGCGAAAACAGACGAAATATGTTCAAATTTAGCCGACCTACAAGCAAAAGCTGCTTGCCGCCCTGTGCCTGGTTCACACCAAGGGGTCTAACTCACGAGTCGGTCATCCGATTTCCATAAACTTTTTTTTTGTCGATCGGTATTGTAACCTTTCATTTGCCGTATCACGTACAAGTGTGCCGTTTAAATGTCCTGAGATGTCTTCGAAAAACCCTAAAGCACCTATTGAGCTACAGCTCGGGAGGGATCGACCCAAAATCGCCCATCTTCGAACTTAGCCTCTCTTTTGATATTACCAAACAAGGAAAAGAAGAATTTTAGAAATCGGATGTGTTTTACTCAAGTTATCGTGCAGACAGATCGAACGACGTTGTCAGGGCGATAAATGAAGTTCCCAACAAACGCTCAACTGGCGTCGACAACGTGCCAGTTAGTCTACTCAAAGCCACCTCAGTGATGATTGCACCGTTAATTGCATTTTGCTTGAACTTAGCCATTCGGACAGCGTTCTTTCCGGATGCATTATTGAAAGGACGTCTTAAGCTAATTCACAAATCTGGCGATTGCGATATTGAGAATTTCCGTGGACTGACCATCTTGCCAGCTTTGTCAAAGATTTTTGAATACCTCTTGGCTGCACAACTTACTGGATACCTGAATGATATTGGATTTTTTGTCAGCGACCAATTTGGCTTCCTCAAGAAATTTAGCTGTGTCAACGCTGCCCATCAACTAGTCGACTTTCTCAAGCTCAACTTCCGGAGGAGTTCTGGGAAACGAAAGAAATATTGCGCCTGCATCTTCGTAGACTTGAAACGGGCATTCGATACGGTAGATCCAATAAGACTTGAGCGTAAACTATTACGTGTCGGATTGTCAGCACATGCCGCTAAGCTCATTCTCAGCTACTTACACAACCGTAGCACGGCTGCAGTCATTGGTGAGAATTCCAGCATATTCCGACGAATCCTGGTTGGTGTCGCTCAAGGATCTGTTATGGGACCTCTGCACTTCATCATCTACATGAACGACATACTTCGACTGTCATTTCTGGGCAAGATCCTACTGTACGCTGACGACACTGTCTTGTATTATGCTGCTGACTCTGCTGAAGAACTTCAACGGATTATGCAACACGACATTACGTTGCTATATAAGTGGCTATGCCGGAACGTATTGACAATGAATACAGGTAAAACGTGTTACATGACATTCGGACGAGCAAGTAACCTCCCAGACTTCAGCATTGTTGTCGACAACGATGAAATTAAACGAGTGCGGTCGTACAAATATCTTGGTCTGGTTCTAGACGAAAATCTGACCTTCGACAAGCATGTCGACCACTTTAAGAAGATGATTCGGCCATTTATCCCGCTTATGTGGAGGAAAAGCAAGTTCATTCCGGCTGACAAACGTAAACAACTGTACTTCTCCTATGTCCAAAGCCACTTGTCTTACATGCTGCCAATATACAGTCTTGGCAACAAAACTAAGCTCAATGAACTGCAAATTCTTCAGAACGGCTGCATTAAGGCGCTATTTCGACTACCCAGGAGAACCTCCACGACCTATCTCTACAGCACCAGCATACTTCCGCTCGGGCAGCTAGCTTTTGTTGATCGAGTCACGCATCTCCACAAAATGATTAAAATGATGACAAAGCATAGCTTCGACATTAGGCTCAACCGTACTGTTTATCAACGCTCGTCGAGGAGAATGAGTCAAATCTATAATTCACAACTTCATCCCACTCTCCGACAGTCAATCAACGAGTACAATAGACTTATCTCCGAGCTACGACAGTGCAACAACATTGATGTTTTTCGGACAAAGGTGAAGCTTAAAGTGATGGTTGAGAGTGATGAGTTTGGACCGGTGTCACCTTTTTATTTTATAAACTGAGAACGGTGTCTTAATCAGTGATATTTAACTGTGATATGACTAGTCAAAATGCTTCTTTCTTTCTTTTATGTTTTTGTTAAACCATATTAATCCTATATGACCTGTGATATCATCATCAAATGAGCGTATTCTATTATTTGTAAAATCTTTATTTTTATTTATTTTGACGTAATGTAATCTTTCTATTGTAAGAAAAATTTGCTATATGAGCCCTATTTCTTGCCCTATTTTGTACTTCACACTAGTGTAAAAAGAAGTGATAATTAAAACTATATTTAAAAAAAAAACAGACGGACGGACGGACTAACGGACATTTTGTTTTCACTGATTTGGCATCTATGGACAACCACAATAGGTTTCCCCTTACTCAGGGAATCCAATTTGACGTGTTACAAACGTATGCATAAACCTATAAGACCCCACTACTTCGTGCGGGTCTAAAAAAATTTAAATTTGGGTCCTCGGACTGAGGCCGATACTAGGCCCTATGTGTATTTGTACTCAATAAATTAAAATTTTAGGGCTATTTGAAATTTTTGTTACATTTGAAAGTAACGTCGTACGGGGCTTCGTAATTGCGCTATGCGCAATTTCTAAGATGTACACATTTCATAATAATTTTGCTTTAACTACATTAACGGGCGCAAAAGGCTTACGGTCAAAGTAGGGTGACAGACGAACTAGGGTCACCTACGCAATATATATACGAGGCTCAGTCGCAGCAAACGCTCCGACTGTTCTGATGGCTTGTTTTAAACTGTTTAGGCTCAAAAATTTGGAAGTTGTATGTAGGCGGCTGCACAGTTCGAGCCTCAACCAGGCCAGAAAAAAAAATTGGTTGTCAGACTCGTACACAAATACACAGCTGGTTGAATCGATTCATAAAAAATCTGGGATGGTTGTGTGTGTAGAGCTGTCACACGGCTTACCGTTCAAGTCATTGTTGCAGGGAGCCCACTCCTCCTTGATTCCATAAATATCCTTGATTTTCAAAAATCCTCCTAAAACCTCCTTAATCTCCTCAAACTCCTTATTTTTAGTTTCACTTTAGGTTTCATGAGCTTTTTTTGGTGAAGTAAGCGAGGAACGGTTTTGAATACAATTTCAAATGTGACCAGCTGGTTCAAAATAACGTATGCACACCAGTTCGGTTTAGCGATTGTATGACTTTGGAAAGTCAAAAAAAATTCGAATTCATCAAATTTAATCCAAAATCTCATATTTTAAAACTCCTGAAATGCTCCTTAAAAAGGAGGCCGAATTTTGAGTGGGCTCCCTGTTGTTGGGAGCTGCCGGTATTCTACTCCTACTGCGCTTTAGTGGATTTTAGCACTGTTGTAGGTACTAAGGCGCAATATTCAAAAATCCGTAAAATACTTAGAAGACGTGGTTCGGAATTCACGTTAAGCATGTGGGCCCTGTTGATGAAGTCAAGGCCGCAGTAGCCGAGATGAAAAACAAAAAGTCTCCCGGAGAAGATGGTGTTCCAGTGGAAGCCATTAAACTGGGTGGAGACTCCTTATTAAAGGCAATCACGGCTTTGTTTAATCAATGTCTCCAATGGGAAGAAGTACCAGAAGCCTGGGAAAATGCGGTAATTACATTGCTGCATAAAAAAGGAGACATAACAAAGCTGGAAAATTACCGATCCATAAGCCTATTGTCAACACTCTACAAGTTGTTTATGAAAATCATTACGAAGAGGAACACTAACAAGTTCGACTTCTACCAACCTGTTGAACAAGCTGCTTTCAGATCTGGTTTCAGCACAAACGACCATTTGCAGGTGATGAGAACGCTTATTGAGAAGTGTCGTGAATACAACATCGACATAGTCTTGCTATTCATAGACTTCGAAAAAGCTTTCGATTCAGTGGAAACATGGTCGATATTGGACGCATTAGACGAATGTAGAGTAGACTCAAGGTACTCCAACACAATTCGATATGTGTACAAAAATGCTACTTCATGTATAAAACTTCATAAGAGCACGGAGAAATTCAGAATTGGCCGAGGTGTAAGGCAGGGTGACACCATTTCACCGAAATTATTCACGGCGATTCTGCAGAGTATTTTTAGGAAGTTAAACTGGAGTAAAATGGGAATAAAGATAAATGGAGAGTACCTGAGCAATCTCCGCTTCGCTGATGACATTGTACCGATAGCAGCGAATCTAGGTCAGGCTCAGCTTATGCTACAACAGTTAAGTGAAGAGGCGAGCAAAGTTGGCCTCAAGATGAACTTATCGAAAACAAAAGTCAAGACCAACATCGGGGACGATAGAGAAATCAAAATTGGTGACACTGTCATTGAACGAGTCGACAGCTATGTATATCTAGGACATAAACTGAAGTTAGGTCTGGACAACCAAACTGCAGAAATAAGACGTAGGATTGGTCTTGCATGGGCAGCGTTCGGAAAACTCAGACTAATTTTCAAAAGCAAAATGAATAATAGTCTGAAACGCAAAGTTTTCGACGATTGTGTCCTTCCAGTGCTCACTTATGGAGCGGAAACGTTAACTTTAACAAAAGCATCCGAAGATAAATTGAGAGTGACACAAAGAGCCATGGAACGGAGTATGCTTGGAATAACACTCAGAGACAGAATGACGAATCAATGGATTCGACAACAAACCAGGGTCGTTGATGTCATGGAAAGAATAGCATCTCTGAAATGGAGCTGGGCGGGACATATTGCAAGAAGGACAGACGAACGTTGGACCAAAAAGATCATGAACTGGCGACCATATAAAAGACGAGCTATAGGTAGACCACCAGAGAGATGGACAAACGGAATTAAGAATATTGCAGGTACAAACTGGCAGCAAATGGCAATGGATCGTACGAAATGGAAAGAAGTTGGAGAGGCCTACATCCAGCAGTGGATCGAAACAGGCTGAAAAAGAAGAAGAAGAAGAAGAAGAAGATGTGGGCCCTAGTGTTAGGTCATTACAATACCATGTAAAAGTACCTTCACTAGCTATAGCAGCAAATGGTAGCCGAATCTGTCACTTAAAATGTGTCCTCCCGGTTGAACAATAACCATACGCTATTATTATTATTAGAGGAGCCGTAGAACAATTGTGTGCTTTTCTCCTAATGTTGCTCACTTTTTCCAGAAATTACTCACTTTTTGGTCCAGAAATCAACTTAAAAAGACCACTTATGCGACATTCCTTTCAAATTTTAATTGATTCTTATTATTGGCACTGTGCAATGATATACTAGAGGTAATACAACACAAAATTGTAATCCACATTGTGTGAAAAAATCTTTGGGCGAAAAAGTAATAATGATAATACGTTGTGGTTGTATGCTCTGCTCATTGTTCATACACTCTTTTTTTAAGAACGATTTGTGAGTTTAAAACAATTTTTCAAGGTCAAAAAAATTCGGCTTTTAGTTCCGACTCGACCCCACAACATAGATGTAAATTTCGTATAAATTGATTGAAATCACGACATTTTCAAAAATCGGCTAGTCATTGCATCCAGTATTTTGAAAAGCAGAGTACTGATGTCCTTCCATCATTGCGAGTTGAACTTTGGTGATGTCGATTTCGTTCAAATATTGGGGGATTGAAGTGCCAAACCAGACACAAGATAACAAATAGCTTCATTGACTATATAAAGAAAAATGCTTTCTGACGAAAAGTCAGGAAGTTATGAAAATTCGGCGATGTCCTTGGCGATATCCGGAAACTCCCGGATTTATTCAAAACGTCTTGTCGATAAAGTAAAAAAAATGAATTTTCCAATTTTGTACATTAGCAAAGAAGACGAAGGTAAAATTTCCCGGTATCCGCATTGTAACCAAAATTCCTTACCGGTATCCTAAATATAGCAGTATTTCTATACCCGCCGTTTCCCCTCGGTTTGCTCGGAATCGAGCACACAATTCAGCTTTTAAATTTGGTCTATGAAAACTCCAATAAAAACGGCAATCAAAATTTATTTGGTAGATTAGATATGGAGCAAATAAAAAGTTAACATTATTCAGTTCAAGGTCTCAACATATTCTCATCTCATTTCTTTCTTTTTTACAAACAGTCAAAATCACAAACTTGTTGCCGCAAGATAGAATAAGAAATTGATAAAATCGAAAAGTAACAACGAATGAGAAAACATAATAAATTATATATTTCTCGAAATTAAATAACTCTCGAAAAATGTATGCTGGCGACATAATGGCATTTTTGTAAACTATTTCATTCATTCTCTAATTTTGGATCCAATGTAAAATTTAAAAATCTGCGCTCGTAGAAGTGGGTTCTTCTTCTACAGAAAACGTTGTCTCTTGTTACTCATGCTTTGCACGTCCATATTGACATCTAACGGGCTGGCTGAACGTTTACAATGACGTGCTATTTCTCCAGCTACAAATGTATATAACTCGGGTGCCCGAGATCGTCGAGCTAGCGCCTCTTTAAATGTATGCATTTCGACTTCACTATTTTGAGAGTGTGGTGTGTACGTAGTCGGATGGTCTGATTTTATGTTATTTGAATGATGATGATGGTGATGATGTGTGGAGACCTAGAAAGCACAGAACACAGACGTTACTACACATTTACCTCATATCATTCGGAACAGTTACCTTAGAATGTATTGGTGGGGGCGATTTACCAGCTAAATAAGATAATAACTCGTCTTTACGAATATATCTTCTACGTTTACTTCTTGCCCAATCTGCCAGTTCTCTAGTCCTTCTTTGGTATCCATATTGTACGGCGGCCTCATTTGTTCGTTTCATACCATCACAAGATTCTAACAAAGGAATTTTTCGTAAAATTTGTAAATTTTGCGGTAGAATCAAATTTACCTTTATATAATGTAGTTACGGTTCCAGCAGCGGTTTGAAAAGGTAACCATAGTGCTCCCGTTTCATTGGTACTTAGTCTATCTGAAACGTGCCGACAGAACGGATTATTAGAAGGATGCTAGTAAGCGAACGTTATTAGTTTTTGGTTGACCGTTAATAATAATTCCGTTTACTAATATTTTCATGCAATTGGTATCAAATTAATGAATGTATTGGTAGATAGAATTAAAATATTTGTAAAGAGAAAATTTCCCGTGAGGTCGTCCCACAAAAAAATAATGGTCAAATGTAATTTTCCATTATTTATCACATACGCGCGGTGTTCGGATGTCAAAATTACTTAACTAGAAGTTTAATTCAAAAATTACACTTCAGGTCTATGTTGTTGTCTCGTTTTCGCTTATGTGATAAAATAGAGTACACACTTGTCACTATCAGTCTCGGCAAGCCTCGACTTCTTCGTGACAAGTGTGTAATATATATAAAGCATGCGTTGAAGAGTGGAAAACGCACTACAATCTGAATTATTGCAATGACATTTCGTTGCAAAAACTTAGATAAAAGAGGATACAACAATATACGCTAAAATAGTCAAGGTTCTGAGAGAACAGGTTAAGACACCCACGAAGGCGGGTGACACCGAAATCGATAAACGCACTTAGTACAGATTGTGTGTGAAATCAACTTGAAGAAAACGTTTTTTATGAAAATTCCGATTTTTGTTTTTGTTACGTTGCCTTTTTGATATAAACTTTGTAGCCTCTGAACTCAATTTGTGTGCACCGCCTTCGTAATCAACTCAGAGTTGTCTTAACCTGGTTCTTTCAGAAATTTCTAAAAATCTAGAATTCAGTTTTGGATTTTTAGAAATTTATTTGGAGGCATTCCTCGACTATTTAAGCAAAGTCCAGAGTGCCGAAAGTAGGCAAGCCGCAATTAATCTCAATGTGGTAAACATTATGAAGAAGAGAAGAGAAGATTTTGCGGTAAACATTTTTCGTATAAACAGAACACTCGATAGTTTTAACGGTGCGAATAATTGGAAACGAACAATTAGAATATCGATAATAATATTTCGGTTGATAAAAAATATAAAAAAGGAGATATAAGTGGAGATAAAAAAGTGTGATGTGGAGATATGAAACTCCAAAATGGAGATAAATTCCATAGAAAATTGGAGATAATAAAATCTAATTTCGGAGATAATAAATTGTATTTTGGAGATAATATAACTAGTATGGAGATACCAAATGTATGGAATGGAGATGAAACAAATTAAAAAGTGGAGATAATAATTTCAGAAAAGGAGATAACATCAGAGATTAGAAATTCAAAAACGAAGATACCAAATGGAGATAAAAAACATAGCTAACGCCGACCCGTACGAAACACCTATTCGTATCAAAAGCCTTTAATGTGAAACTCTTCATTTCTCTTACTTCATTTTCTTCTCTGCTGAAAAACTATTCTCCCTTTAAAATCACTTACATTATCCACTCTTTGCCTTGTTATCATATACAACTAAATTGCCGGAGGCAATATAGACAGCCCCGTACGAAGACAAATTTCATAAATTCCTATTTAAACAGCTATATACCGCTATATTTAACTATATTTCACTGTAAATAAACATTTCACAGAGGAATATGCTATTATATAGCTCTATATGCCTGTATATAGCTCAATATAGCTGTATATAGGTATATATAGATGTCCATATATGGAATCCCTGAAACCCCACACACATAACAAATTATTTCCATGTTAACAGAAACTATCTAAGCATCATTTTTCCCACTTTATATCATTTTTAATAAAATCCAATATGGCCGCCGGCAGCCATTTTGTTAGGAGACCGGAAATAGTACCGACGCCTTACATTCGTTAATACCTTTCAAACAAAAAAAAATTCATGAAATTCGGTCAAAATTTACTCGAGATATTGTCAAAATACACCACGTTCACTGTACTTCCGAGTAGCCAGATAAGAGCTCACTCCAAGAGACCTAGCTCACGCTCCGGAGAACATAATTTCATTAAAAAAAATTTCCCTGATTGGTACGGTCAATACCTATCTAATAAAGCTAAAACAGACGAAATATGTTCAAATGTGGCCGACCTACAAGCAAAAACTGCTTGCCGCCCTGTGCCTGTTCCACACCAAGGGGTCTAACTTACGAGTCGGTCATCTGATTTCCATAAACTTTTTTTTTGTCGATCGGTATTGTAAATACCTTTTATTTGACGTATCACTTACAAGTTTAACGTTTAAATGTCCGGAGATATCTTCGAAAAACCGTAAAGCACTTATTGGGCCACAGCTCGGGAGGGGTCGATCCAAAATCACTCATCTTCGAACTTAGCCTGTCTTTTGACATTACCAAACGGGAAAAAAAAAGAATTTTCAAAATCGGATGCGTTTTACTCAAGTTATCGTGCAGACAGACAGACGGACAGACGGACATTTTTTTTTCGCGGATTTGGCATCTCTAGACAACCACAATAGGTTTCCCCTTACTCAGGGAGTCTAATTCGACGTGTTACAAACGTATGCGTAAACCTATAAGACCCCAGTACTTCGTGAGATATATATAATTCGAAGCAGACGGTAAGGGCAAAGTGTTTGCCTATGTTCATAGATGACGAATCCGCAATAAAAATTTTGTCCGTCCGTCCGTCTGTCCGTCTGTCCGTCCGTCTGTCACGTCGATATCTTGAGTAAATCAAATCCGATTTCAATTTTTTTTTTCCCTGAAAGATACTCGAAATAGTGAGGCTAAGTTCGCAGATGGGCGATTTTGGGTCGACCCCTCCCGAGCTGGGGCCTTATAAGTGATTTAACGTTTTCCGAAGATATCTGCGGCCATTCAAAGGCTACTCATGTAAGTGATACGTCAAATAAAAGGTATTAACAATACCGATCGACAAAAAAAAAGTTTATGGAAATCGGATGATCGACTCGTTAGTTAGACCCCTTGGTGTGAACTAGGTACAGGGCGGCAAGACGTTTTTGCTTGTAGGTTGGCCAAATTTGAACGCATTTAGATGGATTTTGCTTTATTAGATAGGTATTGACCGTACCAATCAGGGAAAAAAAAGTTCATGGAATTCGGTTTACCGGAGCGTGAGCTAGGTCTCTTGGAGTGAGCTTATATGTGGCTACTCGGCCGTACAGTGAACGTGGAGTATTTTGTCAATATCTCGAGTAAACTTTGACAGAATTTCATGATTTTTTTTTTGTTTGCAAAGGTACTAACGAATGTAAAGCAGCCGTACTACTTTCCACCTCCTGACAAAATGGCAGTCGGCCGCCATTTTGGATTTTTGTAAAAACAATAGAAATCGGTGAAAATGATACTTACAAAGTTACTGATCAGTGGGAAGTGATTGGTTATGTGTGTGGGGTGTTTCAAGCATCCCAAATATGGATATCTATTTATAAATATATACAGCTATATTGAGCTATATAACGGTGTAGATAGTTCTTTTGAGCTATATATTAGCATATTTATTCGTAAATTGTTTATTTATAGGTTAATATAAATTTTTGTAACAATTTTTTAGTTTGGGTTACAGTTGAAAGGAACGTCGTACGGGGCTTCGTAATTGCGCTTTGCGCAATTTTTAAGACGTGCACATTTCATAAGAATTTTACTTTAACGACGTTGACGGTCGCAGTAGGCTTAGGGTAAGAGTAGGGCGACCGATGAACTAGGGTCACGTACGCAATAGATGTACGGGTTCGTACGGGGCTCAGTCGCAGCGAACGCTCCGACTGTTCTGACGGCTCGTTTTTTTGTGCCGCAGTCTTTGTAGTACAATTTCTAAAATGAATGATATCGCTAGATAATAATAATAATAATAATTTGTAACAAAAAAAAAATTGACAGCTAAAATTTTACCAAAAAATCTGCGTCGCATGTGGCAGATAAATTTTCTTGTAGGTCTGTTCCCGAACATCTGCCACTTTGCGACGCAGATTTTTTGGTAAAATTTTTGTTGTTTTCAGTCAATTTTTTTTTGTAAAAATTATTTGGCAGATGATGAGGAAAACTAAGCCAGCTTGTTCCCTTGACTGTAAGTCATGGGTTTTACAGAAACAAATACACCGTACATAACGCGTTCACTATGATTACAAATGTATGGAAATGTGATGAAAAAACGTTAAATGTAACAATTTTGTGCTCTTTGTTAACATGATAACTTGAGTAAATCTCAACGGATTTTCAAAAAAAAAATTATATTCGACGAAGTATTGAAATCCTCAGATCAAGTTCGAAATAAAGTTCGTACATAACGCGTTCACTATGATTAAAAATGTATGGAAATGTGATGAAAAAACGTTAAATGTAACAATTTTGTGCTCTTTGTTAACATGATAACTTGAGTAAATCTCAACGGATTTTCAAAAAAAAAATTATATTCGACGAAGTATTGAAATCCTCAGATCAAGTTCGAAAATGGGTGGTATCGGTTCAACCATCTCGAAAGAAGCCTTTTCTGCTCTTTGTTAACACGATAACTGGAGCAAAGTTCAACCGATTTTCAAAAACTTTTTTTTATTCGATGAACCATTGAAATCCTCAGGTCAAGTTCGAAAATGGGAGGTATCGGTTCAACCATCTGGGAGTAGTTCTCAGAAGACGCCTTTTCTCCTCTTTGTTAACATGATAACTGGAGCTAAGTTCAACCGATTTTCAAAAAATAAATTTATTCGATGAAGCATCGAAATCCTCAGGTCAAGTTCGTTAATGGGGGGTATCGGTTTAACCATCTGGGAGTAGTTCTCAGAAGACGCCTTTACTGCTCTTTGTTAACACGATAACTGGAGCAAAGTTCAACCGATTTTCAAAATCTTTTTTTTAATCAATGAAGCATTGCAATCCTTAGGTCAAGTTCGAAAATGGGTGGCATTGATTCAACCATCTGGAAGGAGTTCTCAAAAAAAGCCTTATCTGCTCTTTGTTCACACCGTAACTGTGGTTATTTTAAACCGATTTAAAAAAAACAAATTTTATAAAACACAGAATTCCTGAGGTTAGGTTTCAAGATATTGATCTAACGATGTAGCTGCTGTTGCTAAACGAATTTTCAATAATTGTTTCTTGCTATTTTATTTTGTCTTGTTAACAAAAGCAATTAAACCACAAAAAATTAACGAGTGTGAAGTTCACAAGGAGGGATTCTCTTGAAAAACAGCCTACCGAAATCGGGCGTGTTTTCTAGTGGAACTTTTTATATGTACCTAGAAAGTATTTCGACCCTAGAAGCCAAAACCACTCTCAAAAAAATTCTTCGAAGCTTTTATGGCTGGTGAAAGGTGATCGAAAGCCGAAAATTTGCACTTTTCTTACCAAAATTTTTCCAGGTACACAAGCCGTACAGGGCCGTGTGGGGTGTCATTAGAAAGGTAATCACATGTACTATTGTTTTTGTCTGTGTGGAGAGTGTTTTTAAGAAATTAGACTGGAGTGAAATGGGTATCAACATAAATGGAGAGTACCTGAGTAATCTCCGTTTCGCAGATGACATCTCCCTGATGGCAGCTGATCTAGATCAGGCGCAAATTATGTTGCAACTAGAGAAATATTTGTGAGAAAATTGCAAGTTTGCTGTTGAAAACTTCAACTGCACATATTTCAGTGTGGATTAATTTTAAAACCAATGAGTCTCTATTCGGCTCAATAGTACATGTTAGTTCAAAGTTAGTACCTTCCTAATGACACCCCACACGACCCTGTACGGCTCGTGTACCCGGACAAATTTTGGTAAGAAAAGTGCAAGTTTTCGGTTTTTGATCACCCTTCACCAGTCACACAAGCTTCGAAGAATTTTTTTGAAAGTGGTTTTGGCTAGGGCCGAAGTCCTTTCTAGGCACATATAAAAAAGTCCATTGGAAAATGCGTCCGATTTCGGTAGGCTGTTTTTCAAAAGAATCCCTCAAGAGTTTAATTTTTATTGAAGACATTCATCATTTTATAGACAGTAACGGTCTAATATGAGCATAAAACCAGACCAGTAACATAAAATAAAGTTGTGAATCAAAAATTAATATCGTTTTGTAACTTCACGAAGATTTTCACTAAAACTAAACAAAATTAAATTATTAATGAGACATTTAGACCGTTCTGGTGTAGTTCTTTTTAATCAACCAATAAAAAATCTATTAAGAAGCTCAGGTTCAGACAGTCAAGGGATCTGACCCACCCAACAGATGGGATTTAGTTTGAACTATGGGTGTACAATTTAATTTTTGCGTAACGAAGCTGAAAGCGTCAACTCTAGCGATATCATTCATTTTAGAAATTGTACTACAAAAACTGCGTCACGCTTTTCTCGTATAAATTTTGTTGGGATATTATTTCTTTTTGGAAGTTTGAGGTCTATAATTTAACGAAATTCGAAAATCGAAAATTTGACGAAAATCGAAAATTTGGTGATTACCCCAAAAGTGACCGAATTTTCCCAGTTGCCCGACATACCCGAAAGTGACCAAATTTTTCCAGCTGCCCAACATACACAGAAAATGACCAAATTTTTCCAGCTGCCCAACATACCCCGAAAGTAACCAGATTTTTCTAGCTGCCTAACATACCCCGAAGGTGACCAAATTTTTCCAACTGCTCGCCATGAAAACCATAATATTCAAACACTTTGAATTTTGATATTTCGACCAAATTACAACCAACTTCACAACAATCATAACAACACTATCATCACAACACTATCATCACAAAATGGCTGTACTCGTATATTTTTATATGAGAGAAATAGTTCCGAAAATTAATTAATTAATTACACGAAATTCTGATTTTCCTGGGATAATGATGAATGAATCTTTAGTTCTAATGGCCTGTCTAAGGTTCCTGCAAATTTTTATGGAGATTGGCTGACTACTTTCCGAGATAGCCCGTCGATAGATAGATAGATAGATGCATACAGAGTAAGTTGAAAGATTTTGATTGTTTGGAAAAAGTCAATTTGGTGTATTTAGTAGGAAAAGTGACCAATTTCAAAACGATGTATCTCCGGTATTTTAAACCTACATAGTTGAGTGATAGCTCGTTTTGTTCGTCTTTAAAGCGAGAATATGATGGAATAGGTTTTGTAGTGATCAATACCAAAGGGTAGAAACTGAAATGTTCGGCTATACATAGTTGACGCGTTTCAAAAAAAAATCTTCGTTCTTTTTTTTGGGGATTAGACTGCGTCAAGTCCTCCGCTATAGCTCCGGACATGATACACTTGACTTGAAAAACCCACTGTTTTTGGTGCAGTAGCTGACCACAAAAAAACGAGTGTTTTTATACCTGACCAGTCTTGTTGCAGTAGTTGACCGCTACAAAATTAAGACATTTTTCAAATTTTTCGCAACAATTTCACTCTTAATTCACTGATATTAACCAATTTCAATGATAAAAACACATAAAAACACAAAATATCAACGAATTTTAATCACATCATTTTGTACACAACAATGCACATGGAAGGTGAATTTGTCACATGAAGAAAAATGTACGGAATTTGGTGCGGTCAACTACACAAACATGGCATATTTATGATGCAATGTTTTGACCACCATGTAATTAATCAAATATTAACTTTTGGACCCTATTTATGTTAATCATATTAATTGTCGAACTGTTTACTACCTCAAAACACCAAAACTTTGTCCATTAATAATTCTTTTGTCAATAAAAACCTTAAATTAGGCCACACCGATCTTACGATTTTCTTAAGAAATGTGCAACTTTATACTGAAATGGTGCACTGGTTTCATTTTATGGTTTTTTATCAAATAAGTAAACATAATCATCGCATTATTTTCATGAAAAAATTAATCTTTAGGCTCTAAAGATTAATTATAACGTTAATTTGCGTATTTTCATTCGTAATTAGTATAACTAATTTTGGCCTATTTGTATTGATTTACGATTGATTCAATGTCATACGGAAAGCCTGTGACTGGTATATGATCAAAAAATGTTCTAAAGAATGAGAATGCCCAAAGCTTCAATTAACGTGAGTTTTGAAGGTGATTCTGTGAAATTTGTTTGATATTTCGTTGAGCTTTGTTGCGAGATAGCGAGACTTAATTGTGTTCCTTTGTGAGACGCAGAGATTTTACTAAAAATCTGTGGACAGAATGTGACAATAAATCATTGTCAAATTTCTTCACGAATCCATATAAGGTAAGTGTCAATTTCATCCAGCTAACCTTATATTATGACTATGGTTGTAGGATGCTAATCATAAGAGATTGTGAAACAAAATGGAAATCGGCTGTACCTCTACTGTTTTTGATATCAGCCTTCTTGGTACATGACATAATATTTTCATTGTTCATTTGTCAACAGAGATCGCAAAGTGACATTTTAGTGATATTGCAAAAACTTCAGGTGATTTCATTAACTTTGGGAACACGGGTTCTTCAATTGAAATGATTGATAGGTCGTTAGATTCGTCTTTCATTTCTAGAGAAGACGCATCTTTAATTTTTACGATTAATTGTGTTTATTTTCGGTGCAAGGCGTTCAAAAGTTAAGGCGTGTCACTACGTAAAGAGTTTTTCGGCAAAAACTCAAGAAATAACTATTGTAAATCATTGTTATGCTGTACTATTGGTTCAATTTATTGTGGGAAGAGTGTAGGATGTAAAAGTAATGCATCCTATAATCGCATAGTCATAATATAATTGGGTAACTGTACATAAAATAAAAATTTAAATGAAATTTCATACAAATTTTTTATGCATGAAGATTGCAAGACATGAGAAAACAAATTTAAATAACCTCAAGATCTGACAACATCTCAGCGCTACAAATGTCTCAATTAGGCCTAAATCTGCTGATATCAGACTTTATCAATTAGATTCTTCTTCTTCTTCTTCTTTTTCAGCCTGTTTCTATCCACTGCTGGATGTAGGCCTCTCCAACTTCTTTCCATTTCGTACGATCCATTGCCATTTGCTGCCAGTTTGTACCTGCAATATTCTTAATTCCGTTTGTCCATCTCTCTGGTGGTCTACCTATAGCTCGTCTTTTATATGGTCGCCAGTTCATGATCTTTTTGGTCCAACGTTCGTCTGTCCTTCTTGCAATATGTCCCGCCCAGCTCCATTTCAGAGATGCTATTCTTTCCATGACATCAACGACCCTGGTTTGTTGTCGAATCCATTGATTCGTCATTCTGTCTCTGAGTGTTATTCCAAGCATACTCCGTTCCATGGCTCTTTGTGTCACTCTCAATTTTTCTTCGGATGCTTTCGTTAAAGTTAACGTTTCCGCTCCATAAGTGAGCACTGGAAGGACACAAGTGTCGAAAACTTTGCGTTTCAGACTATTATTCATTTTGCTTTTGAAAATTAGTCTGAGTTTTCCGAACGCTGCCCATGCAAGACCAATCCTACGTCTTATTTCTGCAGTTTGGTTGTCCAGACCTAACTTCAGCTTATGTCCTAGATATACGTAGCTGTCGACTCGTTCAATGACAGTGTCACCAATTTTGATTTCTCTATCGTCCCCGATGTTGGTCATGACTTTTGTTTTCGATAAGTTCATCTTGAGGCCAACTTTGTTTGCCTCTTCACTTAACTGTTGTAGCATAAGCTGAGCCTGACCTAGATTCGCTGCTATCGGTACAATGTCATCAGCGAAGCGGAGATTGCTCAGGTACTCTCCATTTATCTTTATTCCCATTTTACTCCAGTTTAACTTCCTAAAAACACTCTGCAGAATCGCCGTGAATAATTTCGGTGAAATGGTGTCACCCTGCCTTACACCTCGGCCAATTCTGAATTTCTCCGTGCTCTTATGAAGTTTTATACATGAAGTAGCATTTTTGTACACATATCGAATTGTGTTGGAGTACCTTGAGTCTACTCTACATTCGTCTAATGCGTCCAATATCGACCATGTTTCCACTGAATCGAAAGCTTTTTCGAAGTCTATGAATAGCAAGACTATGTCGATGTTGTATTCACGACACTTCTCAATAAGCGTTCTCATCACTTGCAAATGGTCGTTTGTGCTGAAACCAGATCTGAAAGCAGCTTGTTCAACAGGTTGGTAGAAGTCGAACTTGTTAGTGTTCCTCTTCGTAATGATTTTCATAAACAACTTGTAGAGTGTTGACAATAGGCTTATGGGTCGGTAATTTTCCAGCTTTGTTATGTCTCCTTTTTTATGCAGCAATGTAATTACCGCATTTTCCCAAGCTTCTGGTACTTCTTCCCATTGGAGACATTGATTAAACAAAGCCGTGATTGCCTTTAATAAGGAGTCTCCACCTAGTTTAATGGCTTCCACTGGAACACCATCTTCTCCTGGAGACTTTTTGTTTTTCATCTCGGCTACTGCGGCCTTGACTTCATCAACAGTTATGTCGGGCATATCATCCGATCCCACGTTTCTTATTATTGGTCTATCTTCGGTTTCTTCCGTTGGACTCTGTCTTGCTGAAGAAAACAAATTCTCATAAAATTCTGTTGCAATATTTAATATCGCATTTCGATCCGTTTGGATCGTTCCTGTTTTGTCTCGTAATTTGAAGATTTCTTTTTTGGCGTTTGTCATTTTTCTCCGTAGGACTTTCATATTGCAGTTAGCTTCAATTATGTTTTGAGCCAATTGGACATTATATTTTCTTTCATCTGATCTCCTTGCTTTGTTGATACTTTTAGACAAGTTCCGGTATTCCACCGAATCTCGTCCTCCGTTTTTTACCAACTCTGCTCTGCTTGCGATCAGGTCTAATGTTTCTCTGCTGAGTTTTGATTCTTTCCCTTGGACGGATTTGCATTTGGATTTCATGAAACCCATTATTGTATCGACGATTTTGGTATTCAATTCGTCCAATGTTTCACATTGATTGTTGACGTTATCTAATTCGGCAGTCATTTTCGTAGCAAATTCTTCATTTTGTGTGTAAAGCCGTTGTACGTCAATCCTTTCACTTTTCTGAACTAGTTGTGATCTTTGAAATCTGGTATTTAACGTGACTCTTGCACGAACCATTCGGTGATCACTACCTGTTGAAAAATTGTTTAGGACCGTAACGTTCTTAACGGTTGACTTACAGCCAGTTATGATGTAATCGATCTCATTTTTCGTTACACCATCTGCACTAGCCCAAGTCCATTTACGTTGAGGCTTTCCTGCAAAAAATGAATTCATTGCGTACAAATTGTGTTGCTGTAGGAAGTTGAGTAAAACATTTCCACGCTCATTTCTTTGGTCGTTGCTAAAACTGCCAATAGAAACTTCGGAGTCTTCTTCTCGTTTTCCCAGCTTCGCATTGAAATCACCGATGAGATATTGGTAATGTGATGGGTTTTCGTCCAGAGCTTTCTCGACATCTTCATAGAATCTTTCTACTTCTTCGTCATCATGGGTGGACGTGGGTGCGCAATTAGATTACACTGTTATAAATATCTTGATTCATTTGAACTGATTTTTTCATCTTTTTTGAAATGGTCAATTTCTGAAGTCCAAGCAAATGACAATACTTGAACAAAAAAATTTCTTTGAACTCAAATCATACGTAATATCTCAATAAAAATATCTTTGATCTCATAAATTTATTTCTCTCGTAATAAACAAAATATTATGACTCCCCTGCTGGAAAAAAAGGAAAAATCCTTGAGGAATTTAGTTAGCGCTATCGCAGAGCGTCTCGAAGAAAATTGTATGAAAATGGATCCACGATCGTCAACGATTATTTTGTGTTTAAGTCAATCGATATTTACTCACAGAATTGGTAAAGAAAAGTCGAAGATTCCACAAAAATTCTTCTTAGAATCCACGACCATTCGTAAATGATCAATCGAAGAATACTTAAGGAGTTTGTACGGAATCCTCGAAAAATATGCAAAGATAGCCAAGTGATATACAACCTGTGCTTGTGAGAAACGCTGACGATTTTACGAAGAGTTCACAACTTTTCCAATAGTAGTTTTGAATTTATTGTTACATTTTCAAATCGATTAAACTCAAGTGATCTTTTATTGATACATATCTTTATTTATTACAATGGATTAACGCTAAATAAACAAATTTTTTGTTTAGTTTTACTCTGGCCATTTTTATTACATTATCGTCTAATGTTAGGGTAACGTGTTTTTTGCGAGTTAAATTTCTGTGGGACATAAAAATATTTAGTTGACTTGAAGAGATCGGGTAATCGTAAAAAGGTTCAATATATTTCACCTCTAACCCACAAATTTCATATGCTTTATCATGATTCTTAATTATTTTTGTAATTTTGAATATACTACCGTTGGTCAGAACGTAATTGTTTGGTTCTTTCACCGATAAATGCATACCATTCGTATAAACATTAGTGAAGGTTCCATCTTTTCTTACTTTATTGGAACGAACACGTTTTTTAAAATCACCTTCATAGTTGAGAACTGAAAATTTTTCAAAAAACCGATTGTTTATCTGTTCCAAGACCCGATAATTGCTTCGAGGTACTTTCTTTAGGTATTGTAAAAAATTTTCAAATTTAAATGCAGAGTATTCGTCTAATGGACGTTGAAGATGTAAAACATCTGCAGCTAAATGCAATGATGAGTGAACATTGAACGATAAATTTTTGTACCCATACAAAATCCCGAACTCTACGATAAAATCTTTGAGTAATTCGTGAGCTAAAGCATTATTTCTTAAACAATCTTCCAGTGTGCTGAGTATCCGAATAGCACAATGAAATTTTAAAAAATGATAGTAATATTTCTCCGGTAAAATATCTTGTAACAAAATAATGAGCGTGTATAACGTAAATTGCCGAAATTCTGTTGCCTTGTAGCGTTTTAAAAATTTCATTATGCGAGGCTTCCGGCAAAACTCTGAAGGCAATTGTTCCGCAATTTCAAATATGCTGACACTGAGCTTCCTTATGTTTTTCGCCGATATACTGTACGGTTTCTTTCTGTCGACGATCCAAAGAATGAACAATTGCTTTGTAACACCTAAATAAACATTGTGCATTGGATCAACAACGACACTCTTCACACAATCTATGGGTAGATTCTCTATCATCGTTGAGTCACGCGAGTGGTGATGATTGATATCAGTCCTGTCTCTAAAGCTAGAGTCAGTTCGAAGCTGGTGATCAACACCATGAAATATCATACGCTTTGAAAGTCTGGTTCCTGGTATGGAACACTTCGTACAACTGTTATACCCAGAATGCATCAGCGTGTTCATGATAAAAGCGCGCGCAGGAGCATCCATTACGAAAGCCCGAAATTTTATTTCGCTTCGTTCATTTCGATACAACAGCCCGTCAGATGCCAATATTTCTAAAATTTCTGTTACGAATGGTGTTAGAAATTCGTTAGGACTATCCTTATCATCTTTAGGCTTCCCGGACCCATAAAAACAACCAGCGACAAGAACTTCTTCGAATCCAACAACATTCATCATAATTGGCCATAATTCTGTATCCGATGAGTTAGAGGTGTTAGTTCCGTCAATACCGATATCCAATGTAATTGCCGTATTCGCCACAACCATATGCTTACATAAGAAATGCAACAACATATTTTCGACACCAATGTGTAGGTAGAACCCATTACACATAGGTATGATTTTCTCGTATGCGTACCTTGGAGTTTTTAGTAACGTCTTTGTCGATAGTGGCAACTCTGGAATTTTTTCCTTTAAAATATGGAGAAGTGCGTCAACCCAAAAGTGTGGTGTTTTAGAATTGACCGCCCAACTAGCTAAGAGAGCTTTAATATTTTCTTGCTCATCCGAGCTGTCATTAATTTCATCATGCGCGATTGAGTTATTACTAATGTTCAATGGTTGGTTGGGGTTTGAAATGTCCACTGCAGCATCAACAAGGGTGGCACCACTTAGAGGCGTTGTGTCTAATGCAAAATTTCTTACGTAAACAAATGACCTACTTCCGCTCACTAATTTGAATTATACCTTTCGATTTGTGCACGTCGAGGTGTCTATTTACAAAACTGTTGGCCTCCCTTCGAATTTTTCTTAACTGATTTCTATTATTATTATTATTCATTTCATTATGAAATTTCTTCGATGCTATTTGCAAATGAAATTTTTTTAATTACGAATTCTCTTCGATGCTATTTGTAAATGAAAATGTAAGTGCGACAGAGATTAAAGGAAAATAAACTTAACGTCTTTGCTCACTCGATTTATAATCAAATAATTGTCAAAAATCTTGAAATACTAGATTGCTAAAAACCAACATTAACTTCAAAAGTACTTGATGATTGTGCTCTTTCTATGATTTTTGATGACAATTCATTTTTATTTTGTTTATCATCTTCAAGTTATGGTACTTTCAAACGTAACCTCATATTAGTTTTGTTGTGTTTTATTTAACACAAAATTTTATATCAAAAAAGAGCTGCCATTTGAGTACTAAATTTAAAATCCTGTGTAATAAGAAGAGCGAACAATTGGCGGTGGTTCAAAATCTCAAGGTTCTGAAAGACATTAGTCTGTACTAAGAAACAATCTACAAAAAAAGAAATCGTGAAAGCCAAGACATTTCGTTAATAGAACATTTTATTTACAAATAGCATCGAAAAGAACATGTAATTAATGTAAAAAACAGGAATTTCTGTTAATAATTTAAAATTTGTAATAAAATTGGCCTGAGCATGTAATCTGATTTTGATCTCGTGTCCGTCTACAGCCTATTTGTGTTCACTTTGCCTTCCCGATTTTCTTCCATTGCGATCCATTGCCTTTTTGTTGCCAACTTGAGCCAGATATTTTTTTGATTTCATTTGTCCACCTTTCTGACACTGGAGAGTAATATTCCATGGCTCCGTTTTTAATGTTAATGTTTTTAAACATTAAAATGTTTAATGTTTTTAATAAATAAAAATTCCAACTGTTTAACTTAATTGTCATCGTTAATGTGATTTAAGGACGATTCAAACGATTGTGAATGTCTACACCACGATGGTAAAACTGTTTTTTTCGAAAGATCGTATAGATATATAATAGCAACACTTGATTTTGCGATACACAATACATTATCAACACATTGACAATTATGTTGTAACATTTCGCAGGCAGTGGTAGTTGTAAAACAGAAGATAACGTAAGTACTGGTTTGAACGAAAACAAAAAAAACAGAAAGCTCCATGCAGTATTGCAGTATGCGAGATAAATTATCGATAACCCCTGCGGAAATGAGTTATTTTAACGTTAATGTTAACCTGTTCCGGACGGTCATTTATTTGTTATCTAAGAAAAAGTGACCATAGTCGACAGCTGCCAAATAGAGTACTATTTCGCATGAAACTGTTTTTTAACGGTGTAATGCATTTGTATGAGACACTGTCACGTTTCAATGCCCTATTTGGGGTTGGGGAACCACTATTTCTAGAAGTTTTATTAATAAATAGGTCTAAAATGTAAGCCTTTGCACAGTGTAGTCTATTCTTATACGGCAAATTGCATATTCAACGAACTGAAGTAAAGTATTTGAAATTAAACGACTAAAACTGTTTTTGAAACGAATACACCAAACACACATAATCAAAGTTCACCTACACAATTGTATTAAAAAATCAAAGCAGCAGCTACCTTGATGAAACTCAGTTACATTACTCAGTTTCATCGTCCTTTTTTGCGATTTAAAAACTTCAGTCTTATTAATATGGTTTGGGTCGTCGCCGAATTTAAGGATAAATCCGTAGCACCCCCATCTTTGAAATGGATATCTGAATGTGACGGAAAAACATTTTGCAAGTGGCCCCTTAAAGATGTTGAGAAAAAGAACAGAGCGAACACCATCCCTGACAATTCGAAAAATTGGGAATTACACGAATGCCGACTTCTTATGAAAGGAGGTGACATACTGGATTATAGGGTCATAGCTTGGACGATTATAATGTTGTACCCTATATTACAGAAAGATTTGATTCGTACGAAGCAGCTCGGGAAGCAGTATTAATCTGCCAAGAACACTCGACTATGTCGAATTATATCAAAAGCAAATCATTGAAAAGAACTCGGAAACGACCGGCTAAATTTTCAACATCTGAGAGTGAGAATGACAATGCGCCCAAAATGAAATCAGTTAAACGAGCTCCAAAACAACCATCCCGATTTGCAACATCGGACACTGAGAGTGACAACGAGAACGAGCGTAAAGAGATAGAGTCCATGCGAAAATCCGATGATTTGAAAAGCATTATGAACGCTAAGAAAATGTATTCCTATACCCAGAAGACATCTACACCCCTTCAGAACACCCTGAATTCGATTTCCGATAATGCCAATGTTGATGGTGAAGTTGCAACAAAAAGTCGTAAGATTATACATCAGCCGAATAAGGAAGTAAAAGTTCAAAACGTCGCATCCAAAAAGCGCGCAGACGGTGGTTCAAACGGCACCGATAAAAATTCTAGCTCATCAAGCGGAAGTGACTCATCTAGCAGTGACTCATCTAGCGATAGTGACTCATCCAGCGATAGCAGCTCTTCAAGTGATCGTAAAAGGAAATCGTTCAAATTATCAACCGGCAACCGATCAGCAACTACTGATAAGAATGAAAATCTTCGTAAATCCTTTAAATCATCAACCTCCAATCGTTTATGTGATATCGATACAATTCGATTTTCACCTCAAGTAACCGCAACGGTCGCTGGTAATATTGAAAGCCGCCCGAAAGACGTTAGTCTTCGTGAATCCTCCCAATCACCAACCATCAATCGTTCATTTTGCATCGATACTCGTCGGCCGCTTTCACCTCCACTAGACGCAACAGTCACAGATAACAATGAAAGCCTGCCGGAAGACATTCGCCATGAGTCCCCCAAATCGACAGCAGAGAATTTCAATCGACCTCTTTTTTCACCAATACTATCAACAATAGTTGGTGACGATGATGAAAGTGGACCGACAGATATTCGTGAAGAATTGCGTGAGCTGAAGAAAATACTTTCGGCCATCACTCAAGTATCAAAGAACAACAGCATAGCTCTGCAAGAATTGAAAGAAATTTCACAGTGTTCAATCGCGATTTTTAAAGATCTGTCAGCAGAAGTATTTAAATGCAAAGAAGAAATCAAAAAAAGAAATGGTTTGTTCACTGATATGCTCCATCCAGATATTGAGGTGCCACTAAATGAACCTGAGCAATACGATGATTTGACTTCAAAACTGGGAGATAAACGGCTTGTGGCCAATTTGGTAAAAAATATACTTCACGGTTTCAATTATTCCAAAAACTCGCGTTAAATTTCACTCTTAGGCAAAATATTTGGCAACCATTCACAACGAACATGACGAAGAAGAGTTTGTCAAGGCATCAATGCAAACTTTGTTCACGTTTAACTTTTTTATGGAGAAAGTTACATGGAAAAAAGAGCCGGAAAGAGTGTATTTTAAGAAGTCCAGAATTTCGAAATGCTGGAGAGGTAAATCTTCTGTATTTTTGTGTAACGTCAAGACACTAGACTTAAATGGTACATACGTACCAACATTGTACTGAGCTTCCATGATCAAACCAAAATGTGAGATGTCGTGGATGTCGTATACACAATCAGCCCAAAATCCGTCATTTCTTACTAATCAACACATTTGTCAATCCATCAAGGGCTTTTTCCTACACTTCTAATTCTCGAAAATGTCAAAAATTATTTACCACAATGAATTGCTAAACGGAATTTCGCGGGGGTTGTAGAAAAACTGCAAAATTTCTTAACTTTTCTTATTTGCTGTTTTAACATGCTAACAAAAATATTGGTTCTTTTCACAACAGATAGCTTCAAGCTAAAGTTTGGAGCCAAAGATTCCAAATCGGACAAAGAGATCGACAAGTTCATTCATGGAGTTTGCCGTCGGTACAAAGATGCTAGCAGAAAAGCTAAGCGCACAGAATACGATTGATGCGTTTTATATTTTACGTTAATTATGAATTTTCTTCGATGCTCCACCATTCGTGGTACTTTAAAATTTAATTTACGTTTTCTTCAATTGCAATTCATTTACGTTTTGGAATATATTCCGATTTTTGTCGCGTTTAATTTTTAATTATAAACTTTCATCGATTCTAAGTCACTTCCGCTTATTCAGTTTTGTTTTTTCAATTTTAACCCTTCATTGTCGATCATTTGAAAATTAAGTTTTTTTGTAATAAAATACTAAGTCCGCTAAATGGTCATGCATTTAATCGTAAAAGTCTTTGTATCCCTTTCGTTTTTTATTTGCTAGCAGTTAAAATTTTTGTGGGTTATCACAAATATAACAGAAAATACTCTCTTTTCGTTCAGAACGTTATTAGTATATTATTTCCATCATTTCCACAAAGTGAATTTTGCGAATTTTAGTAGAATTTTCTTTTGACTACTTGGAAAAGTGGTGAACTCTTCGTAAAATCGTCAGCGTTTCTCACAAGCACAGGTTGTATATCACTTGGCTATCTTTGCATATTTTTCGAGGATTCCGTACAAACTCCTTAAGTATTCTTCGATTGATCATTTACGAATGGTCGTGGATTCTAAGAAGAATTTTTGTGGAATCTTCGACATTTCTTTACAAATTATGTGAGTAAATATCGATTGACTTAAACACAAAATAATCGTTGACGATCGTGGATCCATTTTCATACAATTTTCTTCGAGACGCTCTGCGATAGCGCTAACTAAATTCCTCAAGGATTTTTCCTTTTTTTCCAGCAGGGTCGCGTTAAACTACACATTCGTTTAAATTGCCTAATATTCCAATAAGATGCGAGTTGTTCAATATTGCAATAAGATTTCGCAACTCTTGTAAACTATGGCCCTCGCTTCGCTCGGGCTGCAAACTTCACACTCATCGGAGTTGTCTAATGTTAAGTTTGCTCTGTCTAATATTGTAATAAGATACCGCGACTCGCGTAAACTTTTTGATACTATACACTAACTGTGTTCTTTATGCAATTTTAGATATATGCTGATTGTTAAGTATCAAATATAAAATATCAATTACCAATAATCAACTATATAAACAGAATAAATTCCTATTTTTCTGGAATAGTTTCCAGATCCTTGGAGCCGACGTGGCCCATCTTTGAATCTAATCTCGAGAATTCCATTCCTCGTCGACTGAAACAAATTTCATCAATATTGGTTAAGAATTTAACTTCAATTTCAAACATACTGTGGTTACTAACATTTTAGGGTATTTTCTGGCAGAAGACCCTTGATTTTCGAGTCAAGGGAATAAATAATAAATTCACTCTGGGATTTTTGGCAATTATCTACGTCAATAGAAATATATTTTATATGTCTGTATCACAGGGATGTAACTTAAAACAATTTTTTGTTGTTGCTCCCCTTATACATTTTTGAAAAATGATCGACTCGTTTTTTAATTTTGTGAATGTTATAGTTTTCGGCAACAACGATTTTCTGTTATACACAGACAAAAATCCTGGATTAGATTTAAATCTTTTTCGGATTACATATAGGACCAAATTTATTTTTGGATTGAAATCTAATTTTTCCAAAGATTCTTCTTCTTCTTCTTCCAAAGATTACTTGCATTTAATCTTTCGAAAATAATCTGTCGACGGATTAGATCGAAATCTTCCTAGAGATTTCAATTTTTTTTATTTTGAAATTAAAATTTTTTTTTCCAAAATTTATTTGAATATTGGAGTCAGACTTATTTGTTTTATTTATTCTGAAATTGGAAATTTTATTTGTTTAATTGAAATTAAATGTTTTTTTTTTACTTACTATGATCAGGATTTGAACTCGTTCACCTCGGTATCTCCGTATCTCCAGTCCTGTACTTTACCACTGAGCTATTGGGTTCTTAATCTTAGCAAGATTATTTTCGAACCGTTGTTGCGGAGATTTTACTCTTTCAAAGATTAAAAAATAATCTTCTGAACGAAACCTTCGTACCAACTGAGGTAACCATCATAGTAAACGAGTTCAAATCCTAATCGAAGGCAACATTTTTTTTTCATTTTTCCAATTAACTATTATCATAAATCTGTATGAGCAACGATAAGGAAGTTGAGCCTGGCAAAACTATTGAAAAGTATCATAAGCGTATGGAAAATATTATTGCTACTATCAATTTTAGCCATTTTAACCCGAAACGCAATCTATCGAAAGATTTAATTTTTATAATCTTTGAAAAAAGATTGAAACGAAATCTTTCAAAATATTTAAAATATTCGTAATCTTTCCGTAGATTAAACATTTAATCCGACTTTTTTCTCTGTGTAGTAACTTTTAATTGACATCGGCAATTGCCCCTAAAATCGATGGTACTTTACGATAATTTTTATGGTAAAGTGGTCTGTGTTGTAATATGCATCAGCTCGGAGAGGGATTTGGGTTATCTTTGCATCGACCAGAGAAATGATAAGTTGGTACGCCTGTGGCATGCCAACTTATCATTTCTCAGGGATCGACACATAAAAAATTATATGCACTCTTCCAAATGTTTATTTTGACGAGTTAAATTATGAGCCGCGCCTTCGGCTTTAGGATCACAACCACCAACTCGTCAAAATAAACATTTGAACACTGATGCATAATATTTATAACAGATCGTTATAAATAGTTTTTGTTAAATTTCGATTTCTTAAAAAAATAAAAAACGAGTCAATCAGTTTTAATGACATTAGAACAACGCGGTTCACAGAATATGACGATAAGTTCTTATTTTCTATATTTCTTCTAAATTAATTAATTAATTAGTAATTTTTTCATGACTAATTACATAATTAATTATTTGCATAGAATTGTCGAATTATTTTTTTGATTTTACATCAAATGATGGCCACAAAAACGCAATTAGAAGAAGAACTACTAGAACGGTCTAATAAATCTCTCATTAATGATTTAATTCTGTTTAGTTTCATTGAAAATCTTCGAAACTTTGTATAAACTTGTGACCTGAGGATTTCAATGTGCATTACTTTAGCACAACTCAAGAGTTGAGTTGAGATTGAGTTGAGTTGAGATCTCAAAAAAATCTTGAGTTGAGATTGAGATGTCAACTCAACTCAAGATTTTCTTGAGATCTCAATCTCAACTCAACCTCAACTCAAGATCACTGAAATTGAGAATTGAGTTGAGATTGAGATCTCAATCTCAACTCAAGATCACGTCCAACAATCCGAATCATAATTTTGCCCAAAATATAATTCAAATCGTTAACATTCTTCATACTATCATGGGTGTACTAAATACGTTGAATCGTTTGCGTATTCTTGTTTATGTAGTGACGAACGTTCAAATATTCGATGAAACAGCCTTCCGAAATCGGACGCATTTTCTAGTGGATTTTTTGTTATGTGACAAGAAAAATATTTGACCCTAGAAGCCAAAACCACTTTCAAAAAATTTCTTCGAAGATTGTGTAGTTGGTAAAAGGTGATCAAAAACCGAAAACTTGCACTTTTCTTACAAAAATTTCTCCATTTACACGAGCTGTACAGTGTCGTGTGGGGTCTCATTAGAAAGGTAATCACATGTACTATTGAGCCGAATATGGAGTTAGTGGGTTTAAAATTCATCCACACTGAAATATGTGCAGTTAAAGTATTCAACCAAAGACTAACACTGTACGGAACGTACATGGTCGTGTGGGAAATATCTGCATTTTGGCACCAACTTTTTTTCCAACACTTCTGTGGGCTTGCAGCACAAAAGTACTGGGTTCATTTATATGTGGAACGATAGTGGGTGACGCCAACTACAACACCCCATACTCAGTTCCGCGGAACAACGAAGCTGCAGAGAAGGAGTACTCTCCGAACATTCACTATATTTTTAGTCATAACTCTCGTGGATAAACACGCACCAAGCAGTGCGTATACTCTATCTGTAGGTCTTTCCAAGGCCGACATTCGTACAACATTACAATAATTTAAAATAATTTTTTATTGAGTTATTGTCGAAAAACTGTTTTCGGTACCCTCTGACATGTGATCACTTTTAAAAACTTTTCACAGAAAACCAATTTTTTTTAGAAAAAGTGGAAGATACGTGTTTCCTAGAATTGAAAGACGAATCCAACGAGCTATCACTCATTAAAATCGGAGACAGCTTGTTCCCAAAGTTAAAAAAATCACCTGAAGTTTTGGCGATATGACTCTTAATGCGTTTACTTCATTCCTAGGGAATTTATCCTTTTACGAAATGTAACGTAAAGGAGTTTAGTTCGTCCCTACAGAATTAATTTTTTACTAAATGAATACAAATATTCATTGCACATAAAAAACGTTTTAACACGCCGAGCGATCCGGCTTTTTATGTGCAATGAATATTTGTATTCATTTAGTAAAAAATTAATTTTGTAGGGACGAACTAAACTCCTTTAAGTTACATTTCGTAAAAGGATGAATTCCCTAGGAACAAACAAAACGCCTTTACGGCGAGAAGAAAATTATGAATTAAGTCGAGATTGAGATCTCAACCTCAACTCAAGATCACTAAAATTGAGAATTGAGATCTCAAGTTTACTCAAGTTATCGTGTTAACAAAGGGCACAAAACTTTAACATACAACGTTTTTTCATCACATTTTCATACATTTTTAATCATAGTGAACGTGTTACGTACGTACAGTGTATTTTCTTTTGTAAAACCCATGACTTACAGTCAAGGGAATTATGTAATTAGTCATGAAAAAATTACTAATTACAGTGAACGACATCTCAAATGTCTCACTGTCATTTTTTTCAGAGAATGTCATTGTAAATTTGCAATGACACAATAAAATTCTCAGAAAAATTTGACAGTGAGACATTTGAGATGTCGTTCACTGTAATTAATTAATTTAGAAGAAATATAACACGGCGATGCGAAACGATCCTAAACGCTCAAATGTTTTCCAAATTAACATGAAATTTGGTTTTGGCAAGTTAGTTTTTCTTGTATGCACTGTCTGGTGTATCATTTGACAACGCGATCAAATTTATTATCCTACACGATAAAGTTTACAATTTACAATGTTGTCGTTTTTCCTCGTCGGTGATTCGCAATTTCAATAAGGTTTTTTACCAAATCAATTGATCTTATTGATTTCTTTACTGAAAAAAAACTAATAAACATTCTTCACAAAATGGTCTGAAGATTTAGTGATACATGGCGTTGATCGGAATGCTAAAATCGAATAATTAAAGTACATTAAAGTGGTTTGAATTTAGTCAATTGTAGTGTCTTGAATTTGAGTAGGATGCGGTTATAGTATAAAATCGCAACTTGGATGGTTTTTTGATATCTCGTTATCTTTATCTTGAGAAACGATCAAATTTTAATTTTAAAGTATCAAAAATTCGATGAAATTAAATTGAGAAAACTTAGTTTTATAACGAAAAGATGAAATAAAAATACTAGAAATTCAACCTTGCCCTTAAAAACTCAATGGCCATTTTTATTTTCAATTTTAATGTAAAACGCCCAACATACGAAAAATGTTACAAAAAATCCATACCTTTGTACAGCTGAGCAATGGAAGTTGCTGATTCTTGGAAGCTACTCCAACAATTTCTTAATGCCAGATCACGTTCTGATAAATAAACTCTTTCATAATCTGGCTGCGAAGTAATGGCCTCAAAATGACTACTACTGCTAGCTTCGAAGAAATCTTCTTCAAAGAAATCTTCCTCGTTCATTTTTCTGTTGAAAATGGCTTTACGATTATTAATTGAACACAATTTGATAACTATTTGATTTATTGCAATTAAATTGACCGATACGAACTGATTTTTCTATTAATGTTGATTGAAAATATCAATAAAATGTTTCTTTGTTTCTCTTTCTTCAAGATGGGGTATGACACTTCAAACGCGTTCTAATGGTAATAACTCGCAAAACTTTTGTTATTGTCAAGTTGGATGTTCAGCATTGGTTTCAAGGCATTGGTATTGCAAGGCTTATGACACTTCACGCGCTACAAATGGTTCACTTTTAATTTACTTTAATTCAAGAAGACATCAATATCGAGCTGCTATTATCAATTATTGAAATTTCGAATTACGAACGAGGAAAAACGACACCTTTTATCACAACTTATCGTGTTAAACTGTTGTTTACCGAATGCCAGTACATACAAGAAAATTTAACTTGACAAAACTAAAAAAAATGATAATTTCACCGTCTTTTAATACACTTTAATAGAGTGATGCCGTTCGAATTTCGAAAACATTTCGATCAACTTTGTCCCCGCGGTTTCTTCACTCAGTGAAGGTTTGACGATTCGTTTAATGTTACACTGACAGTTGTCTGACGTTTGCCGTTCAGATACGATAGTGAACATCACGAGTTAAACTGATTGTGCACATGTGTTTTCTTTTGCATAACTTTTTATTTCAGGATTCGCGACGGTATTTAATTGAGCAAGAATATTAAATCAGTTTAATATTTCTACATAAAGAAATTTAACTTTTGGATTATTGGAGCTATCGATTGAAATTTTTAGCCCCATACGAAGTACTGGGGGCTTATAAGATTAATATGCCGTTTGCAACATGTTGAATTGGAAGCAGACGGTAAGGGCAAAGCATTTGTCTATGTTCATAGATAACGAATCCGCAATAAAAACAAGGCATCAGAACAGTCGGAGCGTTTGCTGCGACTTAGCCCCGTACGACCCGTAATCCTATTTCGTCCGTAACCATAATACGTCCGTAGCCGTAATACGCTCGGAACCCTAATACGTCTACCTCTAATCCGTCTGTTACCAAAATGCAAGTCAAGTTGGGCATGGTCAAATTTACTGAAAGTGTTCATTTTTAAAATTGCGCATAGCGCAATTAAGAAAGCCCGTACGAAGTACCTCTCAAATAAAACCATCAATTTACGACATTATTTTAGAAACCCAAAATTTTTTGCCAACTTTCCATTGGGTAATCAATTACCTCTCAAATGAGACAAAAACTAGCAAAATCGGTTGAGATTTACTCGATTTATGTGCAAAAACCATTTAGGGCCTTAGTCCAAGGGCCCAAATTTGAAACTTTTTTTGCCATTATTCTATTCGGCATTCAATTATCTCTCAAATGAAACAAAAACTAGCAAAATCGAATGAGATTTACTCGATTTATGTGCAAAAAACACTGAGGGCCGAGTAGCGGCCTTAGTCCAAGGGGCCCAAATTTGAAACTTTTTTCGCCACGTTCTTTTCGGTACTTTTTAAACTGACGACAGTAAGCACAGTGAAGTGGATAACTTTGGCGATTTTATGTGCAAACTAATCATTAGGGTGTAGTGGTTTTTACAAAATGTCTTATTTCTTTTAAGGCTCAGCCAGAAATCTACTCAATTGGTCCTTCTGATCATTTTATGGAAGAAAAAAAAAATTAATTTTGTGCTGCCGCCAGATCAATTTTTGAAAATTTCGTCTGTTTCAGTCCACGTCACATATATCGATTTTTTACGGTCGGCGTAATGTACATAAAAAGTTGGGTCCAAATGGTAATCTAATCTCCAGACTTCACAGATTATTTTACAAAAAAGATCGAGTCTAAAGAATATTTTTTGAGTTCGTGACTGATTGTCAAAGTTGGAGACTTGAATCTCACTTCAAAATTTGATGAAAATGTGGAAAAAATCTAAATTCAACGTTAAATATGCTAATGCAATGTTAAACCGCTGTGAGTCAAGAGCCTTAAAAGAAATAAGACATAGAAATAAGACATTTTGTATAAACCGCTACACCCTACTAATCATAGCCAAGATCACAACAGCGGAATATTATCTAAATTCCTGCAAATGCAGCGACAAATTTTAGACATATTTCGAGCAATTCAATGCTTCTATTTTCCTTAACTTCAAATATAAGATTTATTGGTTACTAACACTGTTGAATTCAATTTTTTATTAGCATTTTCTATGTAACGATTTTAATCTATAGAATCCTTTCCAAGGTTCTAAAAGAATAGGTAAAGACAACTCTGAGTTGATCACGAAGGCGGCTACGAAGTTAATGTAAAAAGAGCAACTTAACAAAAACAAAATTCCGAATTTTCCTAAAAAAGCATTTTTTCAAGTTGATTTTACAGACTGTAATCTGTACTGAGTGTGTTTATCAATTTCGGTGTCCTTGATACTTGTATCCTAAAGTCGGGTAAAGCATTTAAAATGGTTTTCGATTTATTTTAATAAAAGTTCTGAATTTGGTGTTACCCGCCTTCGTGGTTGTCTTAACCTGTTCTTTCAAAACTTTGATGTTACCCTCCACCACCGGTTCGAAAAATATTTCGGTACATTTTTGTCGGTAATGAGCTGAAAGGTATTACCGGTATTGCACAGTTTGTGTATGGAACTTCAACCTAACAAAAATGAAAAAATCTGTTGTCGGTATACCAAAAAATTATGTTCGAAGCGTTCGAAGTGTCATCTCTACTCATCTCTATAAACTTTGACAAATAAAAAAATCAAAAATGTCTGCGCGTTCCTTTCTTTGAAAAACGTATTCGCATATATCGCATATTACAATTATCCGAGCAATTTTATAATGTCGTATCAATTATACAGAAATACGACGTTAGGAAACACCCTACAAGAGAGTTTGGACGAATTAATTCAGGTAATGATTTCATTTCAGTAACAATAGTTTACCTGTTCTTTTATAATATTGATAAAAGGGGTCCAAAACAAATACAGAATTATTTTTTGATTTTTTTCGTCGCCCAGCTCAGGTTCAAGTAAAATAAATTTCCTTACGTTTACGTCGTCTTACATTCAAATTTGTGTGCATTATCTGTCCCTAGACGCTTTATCTTAAGTAATTTCGGTTTTTTAAAACAACATTCTTATATTAGCAATACAGTTTTTAAGATGGGTACACAGTTCGTGAAAAATCCATGCAAAATGCATGAAAAATGATGTTCGGTCCACAAGTTGCAAAATGCGTGAAAAATGTGTTTAATCGCAGTCCAAAGTTAACAATTTACATTTTATTGGAATACAAACTACTATTAGTACCTTTGGCGAAAATAATTACCAATAGCGCTGAGTTTGGATCCTAATAAAATGTAAATTGTTAACTTTGGACTGCGATTAAACACATTTGTCACGCAACTTGTGGACCGAACATCATTTTTCATGCATTTTGCATGGATTTTTCACGAACCATTAGCCTTTAACATTGAAAAGTATGAAAAGTATCGGACATATTACAAATTTCTTATTTTGCTTTTCTCTCCATTTACTTTTTGAATGTTAAAAACTCTTCTTCTTCTTCTTCTTTTTCAGCCTGTTTCTATCCACTGCTGGATGTAGGCCTCTCCAACTTCTTTCCATTTCGTACGATCCATTGCCATTTGCTGCCAGTTTGTACCTGCAATATTCTTAATTCCGTTTGTCCATCTCTCTGGTGGTCTACCTATAGCTCGTCTTTTATATGGTCGCCAGTTCATGATCTTTTTGGTCCAACGTTCGTTTGTCCTTCTTGCAATATGTCCCGCCCAGCTCCATTTCAGAGATGCTATTCTTTCCATGACATCAACGACCCTGGTTTGTTGTCGAATCCATTGATTCGTCATTCTGTCTCTGAGTGTTATTCCAAGCATACTCCGTTCCATGGCTCTTTGTGTCACTCTCAATTTATCTTCGGATGCTTTTGTTAAAGTTAACGTTTCCGAAGGACACAAGTGTCGAAAACTTTGCGTTTCAGACTATTATTCATTTTGCTTTTGAAAATTAGTCTGAGTTTTCCGAACGCTGCCCATGCAAGACCAATCCTACGTCTTATTTCTGCAGTTTGGTTGTCCAGACCTAACTTCAGTTTATGTCCTAGATATACATAGCTGTCGACTCGTTCAATGACAGTCACCAATTTTGATTTCTCTATCGTCTATCGTTAAAAACTGTAATGAAATAATATTTGAAAATCGCTATAATTTCACAATGACAGAATTTGTTATTGATTTCACCTGCCTAATAATACTTAATTAAGTCAAGTCAGTGAATGAAATTGTCACACGATCTTAAAATTTTCACAGATGGCACAGTCCCTTACATTTTAAATCAAAATTTTATTTCTTCGACTGTCTGTGAAGTATCAAAGTAAAGATCTCGAAACGCAGATGCAAAGGGTCATCATGGTAGCCTTCCTGTTTCGCTAGAACATCTGGTCAGATTTCCGCAAATTCTGAAGGAAACATCTCGGAGTGTCCGAAAGCCTCAACTTGTTCATGAGTTCAGCCTGGAATGTCCGGTAATCGCTCTTACCACCCTTCTAATGCGTCCATGTTGTTCAAATATTTGGCTCATTTTATGGCTTTATGGATAAGCGATAAATTTCGATATTTGTTAATCAATTGTATACCGATTAGTTGACAATCCTATGAGTATCGATTATTGATAATCAAAATAGTATTAAACCAAAAATTGTTTTAATAAACTAAAACTGACTAAAACTAACCTTCACTGGCCCTTAAAGGCTATTTCAATACCAAATTTGTTCGTTTGAGTGTTAGTCTGCTATTTTCGTTAAAAAACGGATATTTCCGAGTTTCAGTAATTGCAAAATTTCAAGCGAATGTTTTATCAATAAATGTCTTTGAATATCTGTTATCGATCAAACATTTAATTGATATTGTATCGATTATTTTGAAATTTCATCATCGATGGCACCTAATCGCCAATGGTATGATATTATGTGTGACTATGATATGCTACTGTTCACACGCACGCAATAGAAGGAATAGTAGATTTCCAAATTTATATAACAGAGACCTATGACAATTTTTAGATTAATAAAAAACGACTGCGACGCAGAAAATTTTCTGACCTGGTCGGTTCTTCTTCTTCTTCTTTTTCAGCCTGTTTCTATCCACTGCTGGATGTAGGCCTCTCCAACTTCTTTCCATTTCGTACGATCCATTGCCATTTGCTGCCAGTTTGTACCTGCAATATTCTTAATTCCGTTTGTCCATCTCTCTGGTGGTCTACCTATAGCTCGTCTTTTATATGGTCGCCAGTTCATGATCTTTTTGGTCCAACGTTCGTCTGTCCTTCTTGCAATATGTCCCGCCCAGCTCCATTTCAGAGATGCTATTCTTTCCATGACATCAACGACCCTGGTTTGTTGTCGAATCCATTGATTCGTCATTCTGTCTCTGAGTGTTATTCCGAGCATACTCCGTTCCATGGCTCTTTGTGTCACTCTCAATTTATCTTCGGATGCTTTTGTTAAAGTTAACGTTTCCGCTCCATAAGTGAGCACTGGAAGGACACAAGTGTCGAAAACTTTGCGTTTCAGACTATTATTCATTTTGCTTTTGAAAATTAGTCTGAGTTTTCCGAACGCTGCCCATGCAAGACCAATCCTACGTCTTATTTCTGCAGTTTGGTTGTCCAGACCTAACTTCAGTTTATGTCCTAGATATACATAGCTGTCGACTCGTTCAATGACAGTGTCACCAATTTTGATTTCTCTATCGTCCCCGATGTTGGTCATGACTTTTGTTTTCGATAAGTTCATCTTGAGGCCAACTTTGCTCGCCTCTTCACTTAACTGGTCGGTTGAAATTTATAAATGTTCTGACCCGGGCGGTTTTGCATAAATTACATTTCCTGGTGCAAAAATCATAAAACTTAACCTTCTGATCCGAATTCTGTGTTTTCTCGGAATTTGAGCCTGTTAGCATCCGACTCAAATTCTCGAAATTTTACATTTCATTCTTAAAAGTTTAATTTTGCCGACTGCCTAAAATATTATATTTAATATCCAACCAGGCATAACTTGGCCCGACTTTAGTTTTGAGAAGATTTTTGTGAAATATCCACTTGTAGTAATGGCTATCGTTGCCGGATCATGCTTTTATAAAAAAAGTAAACAAATTACTCCCTCACCAGAGTTCATACAGAAGACAATGAACTTTTCATCTGTACTGTCTAATGAAACTTTATACGCGTATAAGTAATTATTGTTTCGGACTTCGGCAACAATATAGTATTCGGAAGCCGCTGGGATTGAAGTTTTCCGGTGTGATGGGTAAAGGGAGATCTCCTGATGACAATATATCTACCTGAAGAGTTCCATCGCCTTCCAAAGTTTCTATATTTTCAAAGTAAAAAAGATTTTTCTTGATGTCGGTTCAGTATATTGAGGTCCCTTAAGGCCAGGTTATGCGTCCTGACATATGTGCGATATATCGGACCATGACCTGGCCGTAAGGGTAGGTTATGCGTCCTGACATATGTGCGATATATCGGACCATGACCTGGCCTTAATGAAAGTACAGTAGGATAGGATGTAGCGGTTCTTAGAAAATCTTTTAGTTTTTTAAGGCCGGATATCCACTCAACAAGTCCGTCTGATCATTTCATCTGAAATTTTTTTTTAAAACTATAATTTAATGCTGCCACCAGATTGATTTTTGAAAATTTCGTCTGTTTTGGTCTTTGTCACATATATCGATTTTTTACGGTTCAACAAAAAAAAAATCAGAACTGATTTTTTTTTTGATACCAACATCGAGAGTTGATACTATCGCCCCGCATATGAGGGGCGAAAGTAAAAAAAAATGCGTCCAACGGGGAGAAAGTACTTAATGAAGGGCGAACGCAACTGAACGAACAGCGAAAGTGACTGACGTCACAGAAAATGAGATAAATGAGACGAGTTGGCAACAAAATCCGCTCATATTATGCAGAATACTTTGATCAAATTTGTAAAACACTGGGCTTATAGGATTACGATGCCGTGTGTAATTGATGGAATTCGAAGCAGACATTAAGGGCAAAGTGTTTGCCTATGTTCATAGATGACGAATCCGCAATAAAAATTTTGTCTGTCTGTCCGTCTGTCTGTCTGTCAGTCACTTCGATATCTTGAGTAAATCAAATCCGATTTCAAAAAAAAAATTCCCTGAAAGATAGTCGAAATAGTGAGGCTAAGTTCGAAGATGGGCGATTTTGGGTCGACCCCTCCCGAGCTGGGGCCCCATAAGTGATTTAACGTTTTCCGAAGATATCTGCGGCCATTCAAAGGCTACACATGTAAGTGATACGTCAAATAAAAGGTATTTACAATACCGATCGACGAAAAAAAAAGTTTATGGAAATTGGATGACCGACTCGTGAGTTAGACCCCTTGGTGTGAACTAGGTACAGGGTGGCAAGCCGTTTTTGCTTGTAGGCTGGCCAAATTTGAACGGATTTAGATGGATTTTGAATTTTTTTAGATAGGTATTGACCGTACCAATCAGGGAAAAAAAGTTTATGAAATTCGGTTTACCGTGAGCTAGGTCTCTTGTGAGCTTATATGTGGCTACTCGGCCGTACAGTGAAGGTGGTGTTTTTTATTAATATCTCGAGTAAACTTTGACAGAATTTCACGATTTTTTTTTGTTTGAAAGGTACTAACGAATGTAAAGCAGCCGTTCTACTTTCAACCTCCTAACAAAATGGCCGTCGACCGCCATTTTGGATTTTTGTAAAATCAATATAAATCGGTGAAAATGATACTTACAAAGTCACTGATGGTGAGTGGTTACGTGTGTGGGGCGTTTCAAGTATCCCAAATATGGATATCTATATATAAATATGTATATATTGAGCTATATTGAGCTATATAACGGTATAGATAGTTATTTTGAGCTATATACTAGCATGTTTATCAGTAAATTGTTTATTTATAGGTAAATATATTTTAATATAGAACTAAGGAAATTTTAGGTCAATTTGAAATTTGTGTTACGTTTGAAAGGAACATTGTACGGGGCTTCGTAATTGCGCTATGCGCAATTTTTAAAACGTACAAATTTCATAATAATAATTTGTACGGGGCTCAGCAGCAAACGCTCCGACTGTTCTGACGGCTCGTTTCATATACTAGGAGGCCGCCGCCCCTGGACCCCCGCATTTTCTGGCTAAATGCCTTCATATTTCAACATTTTGTTCCGATGTTTGCGATACGTATCAACTTTCGATGTTGGTATCAAAAAGATAGTATGAACGACTCGGGACAAAAGTAAAAAAAATCAACCTGTGCGATTAGAGCCCTCGCCTTCGGCGCGGGCTCCAACTATTCAATGTACTATCACACTCACCAAACCATGAAAACACTGAATATCACTCGTCAAAAGTTATCGGAAACCACACTTTTTTAGTTCTCTCTCAGCAGACCTTGCAACAGGTCTAGGGATCCAGGCGATGTTTTCCTTAATGGTGGAGTTTGGTGGTTTCCTTTATGGTGAAGAAATTTGATACGAAGGCGGAGTTTACTCTCCGTATCAACGAGTAGTGTGATGCACATCGAACGATCAACTCGTTCGGCTTTATATCGCGTAGTCGTTTTCTTTTTTATTCTCATTCTTCTTCTATACATTCAAGTTCAACCTTGAACGGTGTGTATTATATTTGGTTTTGTTGTTTGTGTATTTCATGGTGTGACGAGTGTGAAATTGTGTGCATCACAGGATTGAAACCACTCAATCACAGGATATGTGTGAATTCATTTACCACGAGAATAATTTTTGCATTAGTAAGCATGTTTCGTCGAGACGAAGTCGATTGTTGGATTGTTTCAATCCAAGTGATGCAAATAACTATTACGAGATCGTGACTGAGTTGCAACGTTCCCCGGTGGTGATTTTGCGACTTTTCGCTCGCTACAAAACTTGATCAAAATGGGCAAAATTAAACATTAAATGTGTGAAATCGACCGCGAGTAATCAAACAAAACATTTAATTAGATATTTATTTAACAAAAAGTAATGATTTTGGTATATAGAAACGTTGTTCACACCAAGGACTCTAACTCACCGGTCGGTGATCCAATTTCTATAAACTTATTTTTGACGGTTGTAAATACCTTTCATTTGACGTATCACTTCCAAGTGTAGCGTTTAAATGTCCGGAGATATCTTCCAAAAACCCTGAAGCACTTATTGGGCTTTAGCTCCCGAAATCACACATCTTCGAACTTATCCTGTCTTTTGACATTACCGAACGGGAAAAGAATTTTAGGAATCGGGTGTATTTTACTCAAGTTATCGTGCAGACAGACAGAAGAACATTTTTTTCGCTGATTTGGCATCTATGGACAACCACAACAGGTTTCCTCTTAAACCTATAAGACCCTATTACTTCGTACGGGTCTAATAAAAGTTAGAGGAATGTTGTAGAATTTTTTTTTCTTGTAAATGTAGTTTTGCATCGTTTCAAAATCTAAATAATTTTGTTGACAGCCACACTTATATTACGCTTCTTTCATTTTCAGTATGGTCAAATAACACCACAACTCGCGTTCAAGGTACTTTTACAATTCGATAAGGCGATCAACACTGCGCTCAATTCAAAAGTCAAGGCTCGTGTAACATTTAAAGCATCCAAACTGAACACATATCGCTTCTGTGATAATGTATGGACACTAATGTTAAATGATGTAGAATTCCGAGAGGTCCATGAATTTGCCAAAGTTGACAAAGTGAAAATTGTTGCTTGTGATGGAAAAAGTGAGTGACAACTTTGCATATTGTAGTTGAAATAAGTTTTATATTTGTTTCCTAAGAACCTAGCTAAACTCATTTAATTGAATAAAATGTAATCTATCTAAGATAATTTTTTTTTCTCGTATTTTTGGAGCAAATCTACCAAGATGTTCGTAATCGAAGCTATACTCAATTCTCTAAGTATCAATCTCGGTGTGTTTGGGACTAAACCTGTCTTGCCCGTTTCTTTTCTATATACTCATTGAAGAGTATAACCTGAAGTGAATCATAACTCACCGACCCATGAAGCAGTCGTCTTCTTCTCGTCTTTTCTACCTCTTAACACATTCATTCCTGAACCCAATACCACATGTACCACATCTGTATATAGAAATACAGTTAAAACAATGCTCTGATCTGATACATCTCGCAATGAAAATGGACTTTTTTACCTGTCGTCTAAAGAAAGACGCACAAGGGTGTATAGGGTCTACAGATTATCTGTGTAAGAAAAGAAATTTCGTCCACTGATCCACCGTTCACACTGCACACAGTGGACAAAACCAACAAGGTCCTAATTTTACTTCTATATGTCCAATGAAGGTCATAACCTGAAGTGAATTGTGAATTCAGGCCGGAGGAATGAAAACCCTAGGACAGTCGTTAATTCGTATTGGTCGCTTAGTCAATATTTCAACGTAAAACTTCGCAATCACCAAAAACAAACAAAGCGAAATTGCTCTTCCCTTACCCATGGGTCGAGTGTAGCAAAAGCGAAGATAAAATGCCGTTTCGACCTCCGGAGCCAGTGGCGGTCAGAGGTTAGCGTGGTCTAACCATCTTCAGTCGTCTCCACTGATCCGTTACACGAGAAAGCTCATAAATTTTCAGATTGAACTAGTTGTTTGAAAATTTACAATGAAAGCTTTGCCATTTTTTGATGGAAAATTTTTGAAACTTAGTAGGAAGCTACTTTGAAAACACACCCACAAACGTAGCAGAACAAAGAGAAAATTCACTCAAAATCCGTTCAAATTTCAAAGTAAAAATTAACAGAATAAGCCAAACTAAAAAATTAACAGAATAAACCAAACTAAAAAACCCCGAGGTAACAAAAATTTTTAACGGAAAATTAAACCAATGCAGACTCACTCCATCAGCTTTTGCATGAACCCATTCATAAGCTTCTATACAAGACTCACTCGACAGGACACTTTACAACTATTCTCACAACTTTTTCACGAAATTAAAAACTGAAAAATTACACAAACTCGAAAACATTCAATCCAAATAAAACAGAAAAGCGAATCTCTAAAACTGATTGACGACTACTCGGACAATCAAGAAATCGAAAAACGAAAAGTGACTTTTGTCAATGTACTGATCCTGCTAGAGTATTGATTCAGTTAGTGTAGTGACCCAAATTTGGATAGTATCTTATCAGAAGAGTGTATTACCCATCTATCACATGGAATAGGGTATGTGGTGTTGCCCATCCTTCACTTAGAACAAAGCGTGTAGTAGTGTTACCCGTTCTTTTTTAAGACACAAGGTATGTAGTGTTACCCATCCTTCACTCAGAACAACGCATGTAGTGCTGTCATTCCTAAATTAGGAACAAACGTGTATTGCGTTACCCGCCTTTTTTAAGACTAAGGTATGTTATGTTACCCATCCTTCATTTAGAACAAAGTATGTAGTGATACCTATCCTCCACCCAGAACAAGACACGTTATCAATGTAGTGACGTGTAAAGCAAATTGACAAAAGGAACTCTACCGGGCCAGACAATTCTTTGGCTAACAGCAGTGTAGTGATTCTTGTCGTGATGATAGTCATTAATAACGTTCTGTCAGTGTCGTGACCCATTAAACCGGGTAAGGTCTTTAAAAGTTTCAGTGTATTACCAATTTTTCACATGCCATAGGGTATTTGGTGTTGCTCATCCTTCACTTAGAACAAAGCGTGTAGTAGTGTTACTCATTCTTTTTTAAGACCGATGGTATGCAGTGTTACCCATCCTTCACTCAGAACAAAGTATGTAGTGTTACCCATCCATTATCAGGATAAGGAGCGTCGTGTTACCCGCCCTTTTAAAAGAGCTAAAGTATGTCATGTTACCCATCCTTCTATTAGAACGAAGTATGTGGTGCTGCCCATCCACAAAGCATGTTAGAGTGTTGTGCAAAAAACCTCGCCATGTTCAAGTCCAAGTACAGTCAAATACGCGTAAAAACGTAAGAGCGAATTAAACAAAAACAAAAAGTCGTCCGAGTCTCGTTTATCCCTAGAGTACCTAGAGACACCGTTTCGTCCCGCTAGCTTCAAGAACTTCACACCGAGAAAACACACCGAAAGGCATAGAGAGAGGGATTCTTTTGAAAAACGACCTACCGAAATCGGATGCATCTTCCAGTGGATTTTCTGTACATGTGCCTAGACACTGTCTAGTAGACAGCTATTGATCCGCAGCAACCAAAAATATATTTTATCTACCTAGGTGAAATAATAGCAGTGAAAAAGTTCTATTATTTCTCCGTCGGTAGATAAAATAGCGTATTCACCTCTGTCCACATGTTTATTTAGACACTTGGAGTTATACCATTCGCCTTCGGCTCATGCAATAACTCCCCAAGTGTCTAAATAAACAATTAAACATGTCTACTATCCGGAGTTTTGTAGCTTACTTCTCGCCCTATCCATTGACACCCCACTTGACCATACTCACCGTCCCAGATAGAAATTGAGTTGATTTTTCACAATGTATCTCAACCCATCAAATTTTGGAAAATCTTCGAACTTTAAAGTTTCCCAAATAACGGTTTTTCGAGCGAATTTTATTATTTATAGTTTTACGAGATAATAGTCAGTAAAACTAACGTGATACAGCCAGAAGATGAGCCACTTTTGCATGTTGGAGCTATTGATAAACGAGCCGTGAAATGTGCACGTCTTAAAAATTGCGCATAGCGCAATTACGAAGCCACGTACGACGTTCCTTTCAACTGTAACCCAAACTTAAAAATTTTTGCAACAATTTATATTAACCTATATTTCTCTTCTTCTTCTTCTTTTTCAGCCTGTTTCTATCCACTGCTGGATGTAGGCCTCTCCAACTTCTTTCCATTTCGTACGATCCATTGCCATTTGCTGCCAGTTTGTACCTGCAATATTCTTAATTCCGTTTGTCCATCTCTCTGGTGGTCTACCTATAGCTCGTCTTTTATATGGTCGCCAGTTCATGATCTTTTTGGTCCAACGTTCGTCTGTCCTTCTTGCAATATGTCCCGCCCAGCTCCATTTCAGAGATGCTATTCTTTCCATGACATCAACGACCCTGGTTTGTTGTCGAATCCATTTATTCGTCATTCTGTCTCTGAGTGTTATTCCGAGCATACTCCGTTCCATGGCTCTTTGTGTCACTCTCAATTTATCTTCGGATGCTTTTGTTAAAGTTAACGTTTCCGCTCCATAAGTGAGCACTGGAAGGACACAAGTGTCGAAAACTTTGCGTTTCAGACTATTATTCATTTTGCTTTTGAAAATTAGTCTGAGTTTTCCGAACGCTGCCCATGCAAGACCAATCCTACGTCTTATTTCTGCAGTTTGGTTGTCCAGACCTAACTTCAGTTTATGTCCTAGATATACATAGCTGTCGACTCGTTCAATGACAGTGTCACCAATTTTGATTTCTCTATCGTCCCCGATGTTGGTCATGACTTTTGTTTTCGATAAGTTCATCTTGAGGCCAACTTTGCTCGCCTCTTCACTTAACTGTTGTAGCATAAGCTGAGCCTGACCTAGATTCGCTGCTATCGGTACAATGTCATCAGCGAAGCGGAGATTGCTCAGGTACTCTCCATTTATCTTTATTCCCATTTTACTCCAGTTTAACTTCCTAAAAATACTCTGCAGAATCGCCGTGAATAATTTCGGTGAAATGGTGTCACCCTGCCTTACACCTCGGCCAATTCTGAATTTCTCCGTGCTCTTATGAAGTTTTATACATGAAGTAGCATTTTTGTACACATATCGAATTGTGTTGGAGTACCTTGAGTCTACTCTACATTCGTCTAATGCGTCCAATATCGACCATGTTTCCACTGAATCGAAAGCTTTTTCGAAGTCTATGAATAGCAAGACTATGTCGATGTTGTATTCACGACACTTCTCAATAAGCGTTCTCATCACCTGCAAATGGTCGTTTGTGCTGAAACCAGATCTGAAAGCAGCTTGTTCAACAGGTTGGTAGAAGTCGAGCTTGTTAGTGTTCCTCTTCGTAATGATTTTCATAAACAACTTGTAGAGTGTTGACAATAGGCTTATGGGTCGGTAATTTTCCAGCTTTGTTATGTCTCCTTTTTTATGCAGCAATGTAATTACCGCATTTTCCCAGGCTTCTGGTACTTCTTCCCATTGGAGACATTGATTAAACAAAGCCGTGATTGCCTTTAATAATGAGTCTCCACCTAGTTTAATGGCTTCCACTGGAACACCATCTTCTCCGGGAGACTTTTTGTTTTTCATCTCGGCTACTGCAGCTTTGACTTCATCAACAGTTATGTCGGGCATATCCTCCGATCCCACGTTTCTTATTATTGGTCTATCTTCGGTTTCTTCCGTTGGACTCTGTCTTGCTGAAGAAAACAAATTCTCATAAAATTCTGTTGCAATGTTTAATATCGCATTTCGATCCGTTTGGATCGTTCCTGTTTTGTCTCGTAATTTGAAGATTTCTATTTTGGCGTTTGTCATTTTTTCTCCGTAGGACTCTCATATTGCAGTTAGCTTCAATTATGTTTTGAGCCAATTGGACATTATATTTTCTTTCATCTGATCTCCTTGCTTTGTTGATACTTTTAGACAGGTTCCGGTATTCCACCGAATCTCGTCCTCCGTTTTTTACCAACTCTGCTCTGCTTGCGATCAGGTCTAATGTTTCTCTGCTGAGTTTTGATTCTTTCCCTTGGACGGATTTGCATTTGGATTTCATGAAACCCATTATTGTATCGACGATTTTGGTATTCAATTCGTCCAATGTTTCACATTGATTGTTGACGTTATCTAATTCGGCAGTCATTTTCGTAGCAAATTCTTCATTTTGTGTGTAAAGCCGTTGTACGTCAATCCTTTCACTTTTCTGAACTAGTTGTGATCTTTGAAATCTGGTATTTAACGTGACTCTTGCACGAACCATTCGGTGATCACTACCGGTTGAAAAATTGTTTAGGACCGTAACGTTCTTAACGGTTGACTTACAGCCAGTTATGATGTAATCGATCTCATTTTTCGTTACACCATCTGCACTAGCCCAAGTCCATTTCCGTTGAGGCTTTCCTGCAAAAAATGAATTCATTGCGTACAAATTGTGTTGCTGTAAGAAGTTGAGTAAAGTATTTCCACGCTCATTTCTTTGGTCGTTGCTAAAACTACCAACAGAAACTTCGGAGTCTTCTTCTCGTTTTTCCCAGCTTCGCATTGAAATCACCGATTAGATATTGGTAATGTGAAGGGTTTTCGTCCAGAGCTTTCTCGACATCTTCATAGAATCTTTCTACTTCTTCGTCATCATGAGTGGACGTGGGTGCGTAAACCTGAATTAATTTGACACTGTATCTGTTATTTATCTTCAGGCTTACGTATATCACTCGATCGGATATGCTTTTCGTGTGAATTATGCGATCCGACCACCGCTTGTTTATGAACAATCCAACACCGTGCATCAGCATCTGACTGTCACTTCCTCGGTAGAAGAATGTATGCCCTGATTGTAATTTCAGGCATTCCTCTCCAGGTTTTCTCACTTCGCTCACTCCCACAACATCCCATTTTATCTTTTCTAGCTCTTCTTCCATTTCTTGCATTTTTTGTCTTGACGACAATGTTCTGACATTATATGTGGCAATGTATAATTCGTTATGGCTTCGTTTGAAGGTTTTTAGCATTAAAACACCACGCTTGCTACTGCGGGTTGGTGAGTATGAAAGCTTTACTTTGCTCGCCCCCGGTAATCCTCGAGCTCTGACCCGCACATTTCTGCACGTTCCGGGACCACCGTGCCTATCAAAGTGCACAGTGCCCGACGGGGTAGTGTTACTCTTTTTGAACACCGCCAAAGACTGTCCCAAGCCAGTTTGAAAAAGAGTGGAGGGAATGAAGTTTAACGAGGACGTAGCAGTAAATAAGATAGGATTAGATAGATCAATCTTAAGGCTGAATGAATCGTGAGCTGGAAGCCGAAAGAATTGGGGTTAAGGGACCAACGTTGAGGTGGAACAACACGATCAGGAAGCCAAAGGATAGAACGATCCCAGAATTCTTATTAGCTACTAGGTTAAGCTTTTAAAGGACGAATAACCTTTTGCTCAGATAGGTTCAAAAGAATGGGCAAAGCTTTATGGAAAAGAATGTTCAAAAAAAAAAAAAAAACCTATATTTACCTATAAATAAACATTTTACTAATAAATATGCTAGTATATGGCTCAAAAGAACTATCTACACCGTCTACACCGTCTACACCGCTCAATATAGCTGTATATATTTATAAATAGATGTCCATATTTGGGATGCTTGAAACACCCCACACACATAACCAATCACTTCCCACTGATCAGTAACTTTGTAAGTATCATTTTCACCGATTTCTATTGTTTTTACAAAAATCCAAAATGGCGGCCGACGGCCATTTTGTTAGGAGGTGGAAATTAGTACAGCTGCTTTACATTCAATAATACCTTTCAAACAAAAAAAAATTCATGAAATTCGGTCAAAGTTTACTCGATATATTAACAAAAAAAACACCACGTTCACTGTAGCCGAGTAGCCACATATAAGCTCACTCCAAGAGACCTAGCTCACGCTCCGGTAAACCGAATTCCATGAACCTTTTTTTCCCTGATTGGTGCGGTCAATACCTATCTAATAAAGCAAAATCCATCTAAATCCGTTCAAATTTGGCCAACCTTCAAGCAAAAACGGCTTGCCGCCCTGTATCTAGTTCACACCAAGCTCTAACTAACGAGTCGATCATCCGATTTCCATAAACTTTTTTTTTGTCGATCGGTATTGTAAATACCTTTTATTTGACGTATGACTTACATGTGTAGCCTTTGAATGGCCGCAGATATCTTCGGAAAACGTTAAATTACTTATGCGGCCCCAGCTCGGGAGGGGTCGACCCAAAATCGCCCATCTTCGAACTTAGCCTCACTATTTCGACTATCTCTCAAGGAAAAAAAAAATTTTGAAATCGGATTTGATTTACTCAAGATATCGACGTGACAGACGGTCGGACGGACGGACAAAATTTTTATTGCGGATTCGTTATCTATGAACATAGGCAAACACTTTGCCCTTACCGTCTGCTTCGAATTCCATCAATTACACACGGCATCGTAATCCTATAAGCCCCTTCGTACTTCGTACGGGGCTAAAAACGATTTTCACGACTACTCCGGATAGACGTGTGCGCCGGTATATAGTTGATCAGCGACGGCGGCGGCGTGAGTTTCCGTAAATCGACGGCGGCGCGCCGGCGGGGTTTCGACGGCGTAGCTTTTTTTTATAGTAAACGATATAAATTATAGAAATTAAAAAAAACGGTCAGGCTTCGTTAAGCGGACGATATTAATTTGTCATGTTATAAAACCGAATATGAGGTCAATTTTTTAATTTTTCTTTGGATTCCGTCCCTCTGCATTAGAACTATTTTTTCTAACTAGTGTGAAAAAGACATTACACAAGTAAAATAAAGTACGTAATTGCTTCCAAATTTTTGTTTTGACATGTTTTGCCTTCGGCTAGTGTTACAACCTACCAACTAGTCAAGACAAAACATAGCTAACGCCGACCCGTACGAAACACCTATTCGTATCAAAAGCCTTTAATGTGAAACTCTTCATTTCTCTTACTTCATTTTCTTCTCTGCTGAAAAACTATTCTTCCTTTTAAATCACTTACATTATCCACTCTTTGCCTTGTTATCATATACAATTAAATTGCCGGAGGCAATATAGACAGCCCCGTACGAAGTCAAATTTCATAAATTCCTATTTAAACAGCTATATACCGCTATATTTACCTATATTTCACTGTAAATAAACATTTCACAGAGGAATATGCTATTATATAGCTCTATATGCCTGTATATAGCTCAATATAGCTGTATATAGGTATATATAGATGTCCATATATGGAATCCCTGAAACCCCAATGCAATGTTCTAGCTGCAAGCAATTTTAATGAGATTGAATAAAATCAGTCGCCCTAAATATGTGTACCAATAACTATTACAATTTTATTATGAGAAACTAACAGAAAAGAGGAGATGAATAAAATACCAGTTGAAGAAAGAAAAGGATTTTGAAACAATTTTCGTACTGGTCCGCCTCACTGTGGCCACAGTGAGTTGTTTCCTATGTTTTTTTTTATCCTCTGCGATAGCTATTGCTCTAGCAACGTGCACAGGGCAAGCTCGAAGCAAAATTTCAATAACAAAAATGAAGAATCTAGAAAACTGAGATGAATGATAGTGGCTGTATACGTAGAAACACGTTTTGTAGACGAAATTCGAAATTTTATTAAAATGACAGTTCTTTGTCCTCAACCTCAACTATTTTATCGTGCGAACAATGGTGGTAATGTTGCAAATGTTAGATAGCCAGTATGTCCAGGCATGGTAGATGGAGTGTTTGTTGTAACATATTTTCTGGTCTCTTTATCAGCCTTATGATCATCGCCAAGTTTCTGTAAGATTTACAAAAATATACAAAAATACTTAAAGTAGTCGTTTGATTACGATTAGCACGAACTTTGTGTTTAAGAAATTCCAAATCCAAAACAGGTATGTGTTTGACTTTGATAATATCCTCAATCTGCAAAATTTCCATGCTTTGAATCTCAACAAATCCATTTAACGCCAATGATTCACAACAACGTTGGGACTGTTCGATACACGGTGAAAATGAACAGAATCTTCCTCCTTGAAGAAAAAGTGAACAACATACAGAAAATCAGACAAATATTTTATGTGACCTATATATACGGATGAAACGAAAATACAGATGTACTTATGGGACGAGCATGAGTGAAACTCAATTGCTTCATATCGTGCGCACAATTTACATTTAAGTCGTAAAATTAGCCGCACAGTCTGTACAAACCTTTTCAATTACACACACAATGTGTGTAATATATGGCTTTGTTGGTACTACACAATGAAATTGTAAGCTATAGTTATGTATTAAAATTCACAACATTCAGTCGCTGTTTCAGTAATTTAAACATAATTTTACATGCCTTTGTTTTCACTAAGGTCGAAAGTGGCTTTTTACACACCTAGGGAAAACAGCAAATTTGGTTTAGGTTTCAAAATAATGTAAGTACTGGATTTTACTGGATAACTCGGGATAAAAGTCAAAAAGTCTCGTTTTCGTGTGTTTATTGACCTCGACTTCGCCCTCGAATCAACAAAATTCACAAGAAAACTCTACTTTTCAACTTTTGATCTCTTGTTATGTAAATAACTAATATTTTGAGGAGCTGCGGTAACCATTTCGACGTGAGTTGTGAACATTCAATTTTGCCGATGCGAAAGTGACAGCTTATCTGATTTTATGAATGAAATTTGGCATTTGGTGGCGACTACTTTCGCATACGTAATTGTGTGCAGGGTCAATAAGCTGAATAATTTCCGTGTAATTTTACGCAGGCAATAGAGTAGCTACGCAGTAGTATTACGTAAGCAATAGATGTATGGGTTCGTACGGCGCTAACGTAATTTCCACAGTCAGTTTCTACATAAAATTTAAGTAGGACCAATGTACAATAGTACAGCACGTCTGTGGATCGACATATTTAGATGAGTGGGGACTTTTTCGGGAATCCCCCATAATACGGGCTTTTCTGGTTACTTCGCATGAAGTTGTCCCATGAGATGTAGGAATTGTAGCAGCCTTTCAGAAACCGTCGAGAAAATATTCAGATTTGACGGATATATTCTAGTTTTACGAAAAAATGGTTTCGACTGATTCCCGGAGCCCAAGAAAAAATTTAGTTCGGAAACTTTATTTAAAACTCGCGAGCTACTTAGCAGCCCAGTGCTTTTTTCAGCAACTTTACAGTATCCAAATTTTCTACGAAAAAATTTCCAGGTCAGCTAGGTCACCAGGATACAAGGCCCGATGTTGACGATTCATGTTAATCGTGCTATCAACTTTTCGCATCACCTCCAATTTACCGATTACTTTTACTCAGTCTAACATACCGGAATCTTTCAATACCCTTAACGCATGCGGCACTACAGCTTTAGGTGCAGGTAGATCTAAGAACACAGCATCAGCACATCCATTCAGTTCGTCTGTAAACCCAAATTCACAAACATCGCGATGGTACACCTGGTAGTGTGGAACGTGAATCTTAGATTTTGTTTGAATCACAAATAATAAATTCAAACGAACTGTGACAAAATCAGATAAAGCGTGTCCTTCAAATTCATCTCTAGCCTGTTCGGTTCTGCCTTCATGAAAATCAAATGTATGTAAGTGTCCTGCAGGCTTAACAGCACGAACGAAATGATGCGAAAGTGAGCCGCTGCCAGTACCTTAAAATGACAAACAACTATAGTTATTAGTAAGCGGAACAACAGTATCATATGAGCATGTTCGAACCAGATTCAATGACTATGCTTCCAGGTTTAATATCCAACTGAAACAGAATCAGGCTTGCATCGGGTGTGTAGATGATTTGAGTCCGATGCGGCAGTGTCTGTGTCCATAGTTCCGGAGTTGGCTGGAGAACAAAGCACCATCCTCGCGATAACTCTACCTTAAATTTGGACATTATCTTTCGTATAGAATGGAAGACAAAAACTGTTTAAATCATCCAACCTTTGAACCATATTGCTCACCAATCAAGTTTTTAACCTTCAACGCTCCGAAATTGGTTTGGAACACATATTCCACCATGTCTCCTCTTTTGTTTTTTATTTGAGAAAATACATCAATTGCGTGCATATTATTCACATTCAGGTAAAGTATTACTGTGTCACCTTCTGTTATAAACGTTTTATGTGTTGCAAAGCTCATGTTTAAGCTGTTGTTTTTTTTAGTTCGACTAATAATTTGTAGCGGTGCGAGGTAATGACACTTCGAACGAAGAAAAAACCGGGTTTTTGGTTTTGTCAAGTTGAATAATTTTATTATGTGGACACTGGTGTACCAATCCACGCGTTTAGTGGTATGGTATGGTATGGCGCTGCATAAAAAATAAGTCGAATCCGATATTTAAAATTGTTGTATAGGAATTGACATTCAAGTGTTGATATATCCTTCTTTTAAAGAATAAGGAATAACTGCTGATTTATATAGTAAAATGAAGTTAACGAAAAATGTCTTCTGTTTTTAGCTCTTTTCGGTGAATGACAAGCGAAAAAACTGATGAGAAAGTGAAAACTGTTGGATGATGTCAGCTCGAGGAGCCCATCCATTAAGCATATTATAAATTCTTATACAATAGACATCGCCTGGCTGCCAGACTCGTTAGACATCCCGGAAAATTCAACGAAAAGACAAATCTTCACATCGGAACGTCATCCATTGATGCACCGCATCGGTATTGGCCATAGCATCTGAACCAAGCAGTAGAACAGATTTTCCAAGAGGGGCCTGCGTATGTAACCCTACTACTTTGTTGGCATTATAAAAGATCAGAGTTGCCGTTGTACTATATTTTGGACACATATACTCTTCTTCTTTTTCAGCCTGTTTCTATCCACTGCTGGATGTAGGCCTCTCCAACTTCTTTCCATTTCGTACGATCCATTGCCATTTGCTGCCAGTTTGTACCTGCAATATTCTTAATTCCGTTTGTCCATCTCTCTGGTGGTCTACCTATAGCTCGTCTTTTATATGGTCGCCAGTTCATGATCTTTTTGGTCCAACGTTCGTCTGTCCTTCTTGCAATATGTCCCGCCCAGCTCCATTTCAGAGATGCTATTCTTTCCATGACATCAACGACCCTGGTTTGTTGTCGAATCCATTGATTCGTCATTCTGTCTCTGAGTGTTATTCCAAGCATACTCCGTTCCATGGCTCTTTGTGTCACTCTCAATTTATCTTCGGATGCTTTCGTTAAAGTTAACGTTTCCGCTCCATAAGTAAGCACTGGAAGGACACAAGTGTCGAAAACTTTGCGTTTCAGACTATTATTCATTTTGCTTTTGAAAATTAGTCTGAGTTTTCCGAACGCTGCCCATGCAAGACCAATCCTACGTCTTATTTCTGCAGTTTGGTTGTCCAGACCTAACTTCAGTTTATGTCCTAGATATACATAGCTGTCGACTCGTTCAATGACAGTGTCACCAATTTTGATTTCTCTATCGTCCCCGATGTTGGTCATGACTTTTGTTTTCGATAAGTTCATCTTGAGGCCAACTTTGCTCGCCTCTTCACTTAACTGTTGTAGCATAAGCTGAGCCTGACCTAGATTCGCTGCTATCGGTACAATGTCATCAGCGAAGCGGAGATTGCTCAGGTAATCTCCATTTATCTTTAATCCCATTTTACTCCAGTTTAACTTCCTAAAAATACTCTGCAGAATCGCCGTGAATAATTTCGGTGAAATGGTGTCACCCTGCCTTACACCTCGGCCAATTCTGAATTTCTCCGTGCTCTTATGAAGTTTTATACATATACTCTAGTTGTTGACAATATTTTGGTTTCGATAAATAAATGTTTCATCCGATTGTTTATTGACAAATTTTCATTAAATATTAATATTTGACAATTATTTGTGCGAATTTCTATAAATCTGTTTGAAATGAACCACTTGTCTACGTTTATATTTGTGCCACATTGGAGGCTCTTATTAAATTTGTATTTGTGGCGCTTCAAAAAATGTTGTTTATTTTGTAGCAGATCATATTAGAGAGGCTAGATTTCCTTTAACAAAATCTGTTCTAGGGCTTGGTTCAGTGCTATCTATTGGCAAATCAGAATTCTTTTTTTAAGTTCTTGCAATTTGTTCGGTTCTTGCAATTTGTGTCCCTGAGCTTTTCGTCTGAGGTTAAGCAAAATTGGTATAGACGATTAAGTGTTAGCAGAGAAATGATAAGCGCGGCCACTCATGGCTGGGTTAGAACACGCCTGAGGCATATTTTTTTCTACAATTTTCTCTCTCATTTCGTCTCTCAATTTCACATATATTTTTGACGTATTGGTTGGATTTTTATATGGAGTTTTTCTCCCATGGGTTACATGTAATCAATCTGTCAGGCGTGTTCTATCCCAGCCATGAGTGGCCGCGCTTATCATTTCTCTGAGTGTTAGGAATTGTTTTGTTGTCTAAGTTCATATAATAAATATTGTTGATTTTAAAATAGTGGTTGATTTTAGCAAGGTTCTGAAAAAACAGGTTAAGACAACTTTGAGTTGATCACGAGGGCGGTGACACACAATTGCGTCAACGGCTGCGATGTTCTTTCAGAACTTTGGATTTTAGAGCGGTAAGAGCGTTCAACGCGTCAGACTGGCGCTACCGGTAACAAACAGTTTGTATAAGAAAGATCAACCTAGCAAAAATAAAATTTCATTTGAAGTGTCATGACAAAGTTCTTATTCTTAATGAATACTAAATTCTTGTTAATGGTCAGTAGTATACCGCAAAAAGTGTTGAGCAATTACATCGGTCATCGTCAACCGTTTTTTTTTCGCACATTTACTGGTACTCAACTGTTATCATTCAGTAAATTTATAGCAACATATTACAATAAGACTGTCGTTATGCCAGAGAAGCCAAAAGTAGTTTTTGTTTTGGGTGCTCCTGGAGGTTGGCAACTTTTCTTTACTTTCTCATGTACCTTTTTCTTAATACCTTACTTTCGTTTATTAACTCGGCTTTATAAATAAGTTCAATTAATTTAATTGGATTTCACGTTTCAGCTGGAAAAGGAACACAATGCTCGAATATTGTGAAAATGTATGGATATGCTCATTTGTCGGCTGGCGATTTGTTACGAGAAGAACGCCAAAGAAGTGGTTCGGAATTTGGAGAATTAATTGACGATTGTATTCTCAATGGAAAAATCGTTCCGGTAGCAGTTACCTGTTCTCTTCTAGAGAATGCAATGAAGAAATGTTTTGGTGTAAGTTGTTTAGTTCATTGTTCGATATACCATGGCTAATGGTAAGTATTCTAAAACCATTTTTGATCTTGATAGGAAACTGGAGCCAATAAATTTCTTATCGACGGATTTCCACGTAATCGAGACAATTTAGATGGTTGGACTCTTCAAATGTCAGAAAAAGTCGATCTACAGTTTGTTATTGTGTTCGATTGTACCGAAGAAGTATGCATCGAAAGGTGTCTGAAACGTGGGGCAGGAGGGAGTGGACGTACGGATGATAATTTAGAGAGTTTAAAGAAAAGATTCTTGACTTTCTACAACGATTCGTTGCCAATAATTGAATTCTATGAAGCAAAGAAATTAGTCCGAAAAATCAATGGTGTCGCTGACCCGGATACGGTTTTTAAGAATGTGAAAACAGTGTTCAATGAATTGAATGCTTAGGAATAGTTTTAAGCAACGGAAAGTGTAAGATCAATCATTCCACTCTTCAGGTTAGTTTTAAAAGAAATGTTTCTGTACCATTTTAATTGTCGTATACTACATTCACTAGTAGTACGAATTTAGCAATGTTATTACTGCGCAAACTGTAAATCCAATAATTGTACTTGTTAATAAATTTCTTCTTCGTCAATTATGCCCTTCTTTTGTCCGCCGATTGGAAGGAACTTCAAAACAGTGCATGTGTAACAAATAGGTGCGTTAAGCACAAGTCGACCCTGTACATTTAGCGAAGGAGAAAATCCTGTCCAACCATTCGCATTCGAATGCCATTCGATCATATTCATCATTCGTTCCATTCATTCGCTTATTCTCATCGTTTTATAAATGCTTTAGTGTAAGTTGTCAACATTCGAGGCTGCGTGCCTGCATGTGACAATTTTATTATGTCAATACCCTCTCTAGCAACCAAACTTCGTTTTGTCGCAGTCTAAATACCACCTTATTTTGACAAATTTGACACTGACTTTTTAGCCCCGTACGAAGTACAAAGGGGCTTATAGGATTACGATTCCGTGTGTAATTGATGGAATTCGAAGCAGACGGTAAGGGCAAAGTGTTTGCCTATGTTCATAGATGACGAATTCGCAATAAAAATTTTGTCTGTCCGTCTGTCCGTCACGTCGATATCTTGAGTAAATCAAATCCGATTTCAAAATTTTTTTTTTCCCTGAAACATAGTCGAAATAGTGAGGGCACATTCGGGTCGGCCCTTCGTGAGTTAGGGCCACCTAAGTGATTTAAGGTCTTTTGGTGATATTTATGGCAAAAAAAACGATGGAAATGTAAATGACACGGCAAATGATAGGTATTGTCAATACCAATCCAGGAAAAAAGTTTTTTTTAAATCGGGTGAGTGGACCGTGAGTTAGGGCCTTAGAAGTGAAATGCTATAAGGGCCCTTTGTGTATTTTACATAGAACTCGAGTAAATTTCATTCGTTTTTCGTAATTTTTGTTTGATTTGGAAGGTAATCGAAGGCCGAATAGAATGTTGTTGAAAAAAAATTAAATTTGGGTCCTCGGACTAAGGCCGGTACTAGGGCCCTATGTGTATTTATACTCAATAAACTAGGTCCCACCTTTTGGGCGGGTCAGGTCCCTTGACTGACAATTTTTTCAATATATTTTTGATTAATTTCATTGATGAACTTCCGAAGCATCACAAATGCCTACATTTAATATATCGATTACTCTACACCCAAAAAAAACTCTTCAGCTCAGCTGTAGTTACTCTACAAATTTACTGTACAAATTCGGGACACACCCAATTGTTAGCGTAGCAGTAGTATTGTACAGCGTAGCAGTAGTATTGTACAACCTAGCTGTACAATGTAAAGGTGAGGGAACGCTGACTTTCTGAGGAAACAAAAAATATTTCTACAGAAAATATAGCCCAAATTCGTCAATTTTCAGTGTAATGTTATAGTAAACATTACAAAAAAAAAATAAAAAAATAAAAAAATTGCGACCGCCGAGGAACGAACCCGGAACCTGCGGTACTCTAATCCACCAACTTACCCACTTCGCAACCAAGTACTTGTGTTTGACAGAGATTGACATCGTACATCGCCGTGGTACAGTTTTCCTGTACATCGATGTACAGATGGGCTGTATTGTGAAATTGAATTTCAAAATTTCTTATGTTCGAGTACTGTTGTGCAGTAATGTAATGTAAGACTCTAACTAATCTGCATATTTAGCTGAAACTAATGTTGCACTGAATAATTAGGATGTACCAAGTTCTAGCAAGAACATTGTAAGTAATCATGGTGTTGGGAGTTCTATTCCAATGGTGTTACGTCCTCCGTAGAAACCAACAGTGAGGCGACCATTACTGTGACTAAAGCTGTAACGACAACATTAGTCACTGAAACGAATCCGACTCCAATTGTTTCAAGAATTGGTGACGTTCGCAAAATCAGAAGAAATTTGAATTTATAACGAAAAATTTCACTGCATTTGAAGCTTCGGAAATTCTCACAAAACTCATAGAAAAGCTTGGCTGACTCCACTTCTCAAAATATATTGCAGCGCAATCAAATGTAACAAGTGAGTCGATGATGCGTCGTTAAGTGTACGGAGTTTTATTCCGTTCGCATATATCTCGTAGCAGGTAAATTTCAGGGCAAACAAATCTATAGCCTTCAGGTTTTAACCTGAAATTGACATGTTTAGACATTTATCCTTGAATATGTTTGCCACTGTGCTACAGATTTCATCTACAAATCACCTTCCGATCTATACCAGAGCTCCCTTCAAAGCCATTGGACTAAGTTTTGTAAGACCTCAAATTTACACGTTCCTACCTATACGCTAGCATGTAAAAAACAAAACAATTCTTGTCAAACCACTGATCTACTTTCGTTCGCTTCTTTTTCAGGAAATCAATGAAACACATGACCATGAATAAAAAGATATAAAACTGAAGTGATTAACTACTACTAGGAGTGAAGCTGTGAGGCGATTTGCGGTGGGCAAACTTAAGGATGCACAGATAGCGAAGACGTTTGCAGATAACATCAGCACAAAGCTTCAGCAATTACGACAAGCTCAACCAGGCGATACCCCTCCCGACTGGCAATCGGTGAGCGCGGTAATCAAACAAGAAGCAACCGACACCTTAGGTTATCAGAGGCCTAACGATTTCAAGACCTGGTTTGATGCGGAATGTGCTGATGCGACGGAACAAAAAAATGCTGCACGCATAGAGAAGGAAACTGCGAGAACAAGAGAGCAAAAAGCGGCGGCGGGTGAGCGCTACAAGGAACTTAGGCGGATTGAAAAACGTCTGCACCGGCGTAAGAAAAAGGAGCTTGAAGAAAGGACGCTTCTTCACCTCGAACAACTTCGTAGCGCGAACGAGTCCCGAAAGTTCTACAAACAGATCAACCACCAGCGTAAGGGCTTCAATTCCCGAATGACCATTTGCAGATCAGCGACCGGCACGTTGCTGACAGCCAAACATGATGTCCTGGAGCGATTCAAGGATCATTTCAATGTGCTATATAACGGGGATGTAGAAGACGACACTACCATGGATGATTCTTTTCTCAACGACGACGGTCGTAGCGTGGATGCACCAACGTTGGAGGAAGTAACAGCAGCAATATCCTCACTCAAGAACAACAAAGCTTCCGGTCCGGACAATATACCAGCGGAACTGCTGAAAATGGGTGGTGAGGAATTGTGTAACGTGATACACGATTTAGTCTTGCGAATATGGAACAACGAATCGGTGCCTGACCAGTGGCTAGAGGGTGCCATTATACCTCTGCACAAGAAAGGAGACAAAACGATTTGCGAAAACTACCGTGGAATTGCTTTGCTTAACACGGCGTACAAGGTTTTTGCACGAGTGCTACTCGGTAGATTAAATCCACGAGCTGAGAATGTCATAGGAGAGTACCAGGGCGGATTCAGACGAGATCGTTCAACAACCGACCAAATTTTCAACCTTCGTCTGATTCTGCAAAAAGGCAGAGAATTTCGAGTCCGGACGTACCATCTTTTCATCGACTTCAAGCAAGCCTACGATAGGACCAAGCGTAGAGAGCTGTATATGGCGATGAAAGAGCTGGGCTTCGAAACAAAATTGATTCGACTTGTGAAAGCGACATTGGAAGGCACCAGATGTCGTGTCAAGGTGCAAAATGACTTGTCCGATGTTTTTGCTGGAAGGGCTAAAGCAGGGCGACGCACTGTCATGCCTGCTCTTCAATTTGGCTTTGGAAATTGCCATGAGGCGTGCTGGTATCCAAACCAACAAAACACTGGTGAATGGAACAGTCCAAATCCTGGGCTTTGCAGATGACTTGGACATCGCCAGCCGCACACATGCAGCAGCAGTGGACACTTTCACAAATCTGAAAATCCAAGCGGAGAGAATGGGTTTGATGATAAACGAATCAAAAACAAAGTACATGAAGGCCGAGCTCGATTCGGTAGCCAATCAACAAGGAGACGTGATGAGCATTGATGAGTTGAACCTCGAGGTAGTCGACGAATTCGTCTATCTTGGTGCGCTGATTCGATCTGATGGCGACAACACGCCGGAGATACAAAGGCGAATCATGGCGGCAAGCAGGTGCTATTACGGGCTAATGAAACATTTACGATCAAAGTTGCTATCAAAGAAAACGAAGTGCCAAGTTTACAAAACGCTTATTCGCCCGGTTCTAACCTACGGATGCGAGTCTTGGACGGTGAAGAAAAGCGATGAACAGTTGCTTCTAACGTTCGAGCGTAAAGTCCTCCGTACCATTTTTGGAGCAATGCGCGAAGGTGAAAGGTGGCGGCGACGGTACAACTTTGAATTGAAACGTGATTTTGGTGAACCGGATATTGTGGCAGTGGTGAAAGTCCAACGGTTGAGGTGGGCGGGGCACGCATGGATATGAACAGAGCCCCCTCGATGTTATTCCGAAACGATTCAGAAGGGCGACGAGGAAAAGGTCGTCCAAAGATGAAATGGATAGATGGCGTCGAATCAGATCTACGGACGCTGGGAATAAGAAGTTGGCGAAGTGTAGCAGGGGACAGGGTTCGCTGGAACCGGATTCTCGATCAGGCCAAGGCCCACAAGTGGCTGTAGCGCCGGAGAAGAAGAAGAAGAAGAAGATTAACTACTTGAGGTTTCGTTGTTTAATTAAATTCATTCACCGTCCCACTTTTCTGCATAATTTTGTGACAACGAAGTCCAATGTTGCAAAGATATCCACAGCTCTTGGAGTTAACCTTGAAAATGGAGTTTATAAGCAAACTTTCTTTCTTCCTCTATTTCTACTTTGCAAATAAACTGCCTCTGTTCTGTCCACAGGTTTTATTGCCAGAGTTGCTACCATAGTTTGGATGTACACCATTGATTTTATGAAATTTACAATTAAAAGAGAGTACCGACATAAGACAAATAAATTTGGAAGCCTCCCGGTGAATGGATCCTTTGTTGGCTGTTCTATAAACAATTGATGCCTTATGAATGTCTCTGGGTAGCTGCTATTTTTTTAATATTCGAATAGAAGGGCGTTCGTTTCTTCCATAAACTCACTAGAAGCAATACGTAACACCTTCCTGATCATTTCTGCTATGCGACTGGACTAAAAAGTCTTTCGATGAAGATATTATTTGCTAAAAACCCTTGTATCAATAACTCATGAGATCACCCGATATTTTCGCGATATGACTATAAACCCACTGTGTAACAAACATACTACCAACGACCAGGTTGCTCTGGCACCCATTCTTCAGCTAAACTGAACATTGTACATCTCCACGGTAGCTGGAACACGTGACAGATCATGTACAGCTCTGCTGTACAAATTCGGGACACAACCAATCGTTAGCATAACAGTACAGTACTACAGCTTAGCTGCACAGTTGTACTTCGTAGTTGAACATAGTACAGTTATACAGTGAATAATTCAGCGTAGCGGTAGAATGTACATATATGCTGAAAAAAAATGTTCTGCACAGCTACCATGTGAAATTTTTTTTTTTCGGTGTATACATGACAACAAAATTTGACAGAAAAAGTTCTTCAAATAAACCTTCGAAGACCGAATGATCTTTGAGTTCTCATTTTTCTTATAAATTTGCAGCAAGATTTTCAATCAACCACAAATCGTAAATAAAATGCGACTCGTGTGAACTTCCCACTCGTATGAGCCATCTGTTATTCTGTTTGATTGCCATTTTGTCAAATTTAATCAGAGCGAAGTTTTACGAATGTGGAACGATGAGAAAACTCTTTTACTTTGGTAAAAAATAAAAAAAAAACGCGATAGATGTTCTCCTCTTACAGTTTTGTACAAAAAAGGAAGTCCCCAGGTACTTACTAAATTTACAAAACTTTCAATCGTGAATAAAATATGGACGGTAATAAACGACCGATAAATTAATTTAATTTTTTTTTTCGTTTCTTCACTTTTGTCGATTTTTTTCGTCGATTCAGAAAACGACAAAAGTGAAGAATTGACAAAACGTCTTTAAGTTACATTTCGTAGATGGATGAAGTCACTAGGAACGAAAACGCCTTCTCGTTACATTTTGTAAAAGGATGAATTCACTGGGACCGAACAAAACTCCTTCTCGTTAGGTTTTGTAAAAGGATGAATTCCCTAGGAAAGGACAAAACTACTTCTCATTACATTTCGTTGAAGTATGAATTCGCCTTTGCTTTATATTTCCAAAATCGACAAAGTGTGAAGGAAAGACAATTTTTTTTACTTTTTACTGATTTACTGAAGAGGTGCCAGCGACATGTACTACATTTCTATTGGTATTTTATTATTTTTTATCGGTAAAATTGAATTTTTCTATCGGTCGAACATAATATCCCATAAAATAATTACGACCCGTGAGAATTACGGCCCTGGCTTCGCTCTGGCCGCACACTTCACACTCGTATGGGAGTTGTAACATATTTTACTATGCTGGTGCATGTAACAAGGCTAATTCATGTATAGGCAATAACCTTTACATCACTCGCATAGTAAAACGTCGTACTACACACGGAAAATAAAGTGATATCTCGTATCACTATGAGTAAAAGTACCTCGGGCTGCCGCCCTCGGATACTTTTTCTCATCTGGATACGAGATATCACTTTACTTCCCTTGCATAGTAATGTACTATTGTTTGATTGTTGGAATAATGAATTTAAAAAAATATTTTGAAATTAGTTGAGAATGACTAATTTTATACTGCCTACAAAGAATGATGGTTACATTTAAAGTTTTTCATAAAATTTCCTACACTTTTCAATCATAGTGTGCTCATTGGCATTTTTCTTCCGTAAGACATTGAGTAAAAAAACATCTTTCTTTGGTAGTAGACGCATTAAATTTGTTAGTCAACTATCAAATTTGATAGTCAACTATCGAGTTGATAGTCAACTATCAAATTTGATAGTCAACTATCGAGTTGATAGTCAACTATCAAATTTGATAGTCAACTATCAAGTTGTTAGTCAACTATCAAGTTGATAGTCAACTATCAAATTTGATAGTCAACTATCAAATTTGATAGTCAACTATCAAATTTGATAGTCAACTATCAAGTTGTTAGAAGTTCACTAACAAGAGATGTTTACCGGTTAGAGGCTGGGCATGTAGTGACGAAATTTTTCTTTCTACTTGTTTCATGCACATTATCGAAAACATACTTATACGATTTACACACACAACGCAACAAAATCAAATTTCATCAAAGTAATCTTTTTCGATTGAGGCTATAATCAACAGTGTAAAATCCTGTTTTTCTGGGATAGCTTCCAGATCCTTCGTCCCACATAGCCCATCTTCGAACTTAGCCTCGGTATTTTACTTCCACACATTTAAAATAAAGATTCATCCAAATTGCTTGAGAATTACTCAAGTTATCGTGCCTTCAACGATTTTTTGTTACCCACATTTAACGTTTTTCATACCATTTCATACATTTTCAATCATAGTGAACTTTTTTGTCACCCACATATTTCGGTATTTTCTGGTGTAAGACCCTGACTTTCAGTCAAGGGAATTAAAAATTTTAGGGCTATTTGAAATTTTTGTTTCATTTGAAAGGAACGTCGTACGGGGCTTCGTAATTGCGCTATGCGCAATTTCTAAGATGTACACATTCCATAATAATTTTACTTTAACTACATTAACCGGCGCAATAGGCTTACGGTCAAAGTAGGGTGACAGACGCACTAGGGTCATGTACGCAATAGATATACGGGTTTGTACGGGGCTCAGTCGCAGCAAACGCTCCGACTGTTCTGATGGCTCGTATGTAATACAGTTGCCGTGTCGCGCTCTTTTTAAACTTTATTTCATTTTTGCACACCAAAATAACGGAGCAACACACAACAAGAATAGACCGGCTATAAGCTTAATGAGTCTTTTTTCTTTCTCCAATACTCTCCCTAGCAACCAAACTACAATTATTAAGATGGTAGATTAGATTAGATTAGATGGGAGGGTGTAAGCCCAGCACCTAAGCCTCAGATGGGCCTGTTGTGCTATTGTACAAGTCTCTTGATCATATGGACTGTGATTTTACATCATATCTCTCCCGACTTAGATTGTTCACAAATCGACCGTGTGTTAACGTCCCATACGTTGTGAATTCTCCAAGCCGTGGGTGGTATGCGAATACCACAACCATCACTAATTGACCTGTACATTTTCCCAAAGATGGCGCTATCAACATTGTCATGTTGTAGCTCTTTCTACTATTGACATTATGTCGATATGGTTTCTTTTATGGAGAAAGCGAATGTTGGGTTTTTTGATATTTCCGACTTTGTTACGGTTACGGCTATTAGTTTTAGGTAATAGCAAGTGTCTAATCACCATAGGCCATGAGTTGCCTCTTCGTATAAATCGCCATGCCACCATGTGACTGAACTCGTTCTGGCGTTGCAGGTTGTAGCGTTTGAATGATTCGTATTTCGTCATATCCCTTGACATCCATACAACGTATCAATCAATAGATCTGTTAAACCTCGCGGTCATTTTGGAGTACAAGATAGTTTCTGTATCTTGGGATTGTACCACAGCAAATTTGTAAAAATTTGCTATGTGGTTTTGGGGTGTCAAATGAGAACCCGAAGCGTTTGTACCTTACCTGCACTAAAATTGACTGCCAGATGCCATACGGCAATGTGTCATTTTCGTACATTAATCGAGCACGTAATTTAGCATTAGCTTCTGGTAGAGTCGATTGTTAATCCGTAAACCGACGCCACGAAGCACATGTTAAATAACAAAGGAAATAACACAATTGTTGATATCGCACAATGAGGCGAGAACGACTTTATTGATCAAAGAGAAAATGACCTACGAGAACAACACTTTGACTTCGTTAATAAAACCTTTAAAATAATTTCACCATTTAAACATTACAGCAAAATAAAAACACCAAAGCCGTAAAAGTTGGCACAGAAATTAGACAAAATCGAAAATGAATTCACACACAGCCACACAAAAGAAACACTTTTAGAGAGCAACGCATAAACACGTCCGTTCTCTGTGACTGCCGTTGTCCCAATAAGATGGTAACTACGTTTATGAATCACTGCTACTTTGTTCGCTCGTGTTGTTGTTGTTTTTAAGCCATATTAAAAATCAGCGTTTCTCAAACTTATTTTCCCCCCTAAATCGATTTTTTGAGAGAGTTTGGATGCTAGGGAGAGTATTGCTTTCTCTCAATTTTCTCTATTCTGGAGCTATCAACTACCAAATAAGTGAGATGTAAATAGGCAAGCAGGCAGAGCCGGTTTATAAGGCGGGCCAAGCGGGCTGGGCCCGGGCGCTGGGAAAATTAGGGGCGCTTAGAAAGTAAGACTAAAGTACACAAGCAAAATGTACACCAATCAAAGTGAGGTTTAGATCTCGGTTTTGATACAGTGTTCTTGCTCAGTTATTATCGATTAACGTCATTTTTTTCTGTATAAATGAAATTCGTTTAAAAACGGTCCTATTGAAAACGGACGCATTTATATGTACCTAGATAGGTAATAATCCATAGAAGCCACAACTATTTTTTTTAAAGTACTCAACTCTTATCCAGTGGTATAACTGATCAAATACTGAAAACATTCCTTTTTCTTGTGGAGGTATCTCCATATACATGAAACGTACAAGGTCGTGTGAAGTGGCATTACAAAAGTAATTGCATGCACTTTCGGGGCAAATGAGGTCTTATTTGGTTTAAACTTTATTTGAACTGAGATATGAACGGCTGGAAAAATGCTTAAAATTTGACCACACCGGTGAACATGCATGGGTTGTGACATGATGAATGTCCCGTTGAACTTCAAAGTTTGAAGTACAAATCCGAGACTCAGTTAATCTACTCGAATATTTCCTGGCATTGTCAAAATTTTATCAAAAAATATTTTTTCTGTTGAAGTAACAGCTGCTGACTTACGTTTGCGATATCAGCGAACATAATAATTATTATGTACTTGAAGCAGTAACGAGTACGTTACACTTCTGTACATAACACGAACGAGCGTTAGCGAGTGTGTGTGTTATGTACAGAAGTGTAACGTTCGAGTGTATGCTGCAAGTACATATATGATTTTATCGTTCCGGAGTGAGTATGTCATACATAAACGAAAACTGGAAAATATACTGATACACACATGCACACACACATTGTGCAAAACAAAACGTGTCAACAAATCCATTTCATTCGAAGTCTCAGTAGCCGAATCGGTTAGAGCGCCTCACTTTTATGCGATGGTCTTGGGTTCGCTTTTTTTTATTATTTTTTTTTATCAAATATTCACGTAGACTTGCAGAATCCCTTCAAACTAATTTCATTTTCAATCGAAACGATATCTGTTTCGATGTATGACTCAACAAAACGTGTTCTTACGTCGTACATGTTGATCAGATCGAATTTTCAAAGGTTTGTATCTCGGCAGATATTGATCCGATTGAAAAACGAATTACGTTACAGAAGTCCTGAGATCACGCACTACACACTGGCATTTTGTTTGATTGAAATCCGTTTAGTCGAAATTTAATTATTTTCGTCGTAAACAAAATACCTACAAGAGAAAGGGTTCACATAACAACCACACACACACACACACACACACTACGCCATGAGTCGTACACGTTATGTACTTTTCGAATTGAATCACATTAGCCGCGAGAATCCAACTAGCAATTTAGCAATTCGTACATATTCGAAGACTCAGTGGTCGACTGCTTGTTTTCAGGCAAAGTTTCCGAGTTCGGTTCTCGTTGGGGTCAGGATTTTTTTCCAAGTTTCTTTCATATATGCGAATGCAACACAACAGTTGAACAGTTTAGTTTCATTCATTTAAATGCAGAGTAAAACAAAACTCCCTAGGGACAGGTCGCAGTCGACGATAAATTAATGTATCATATAAAGCTTATATACAGAACCGTTTAATGTATGACATACTCACTCCGGAACGATAAACAAATTTAAAACTGTTTTAAGTAACAAATTTCTGTTCACAAATACCTTTCCATTGACATGTATGTGTAGAGATACCTCTATAAGAAAAGTGCATGTTTCCTGTTTTCGATTAGCTTCCGCTGTTGAGGATTGAGGATTTTTAATAAAAATAGTTTTGCCTTCTATGGGCACGTCTGGTAGGACTGTTTTCAAAAGAATTCGGGTATTAAATGAGTTGCAAGCGATAAACTTCTTCTTCTTCTTCTTCTTTTTCAGCCTGTTTCTATCCACTGCTGGATGTAGGCCTCTCCAACTTCTTTCCATTTCGTACGATCCATTGCCATTTGCTGCCAGTTTGTACCTGCAATATTCTTAATTCCGTTTGTCCATCTCTCTGGTGGTCTACCTATAGCTCGTCTTTTATATGGTCGCCAGTTCATGATCTTTTTGGTCCAACGTTCGTCTGTCCTTCTTGCAATATGTCCCGCCCAGCTCCATTTCAGAGATGCTATTCTTTCCATGACATCAACGACCCTGGTTTGTTGTCGAATCCATTGATTCGTCATTCTGTCTCTGAGTGTTATTCCAAGCATACTCCGTTCCATGGCTCTTTGTGTCACTCTCAATTTTTCTTCGGATGCTTTCGTTAAAGTTAACGTTTCCGCTCCATAAGTGAGCACTGGAAGGACACAAGTGTCGAAAACTTTGCGTTTCAGACTATTATTCATTTTGCTTTTGAAAATTAGTCTGAGTTTTCCGAACGCTGCCCATGCAAGACCAATCCTACGTCTTATTTCTGCAGTTTGGTTGTCCAGACCTAACTTCAGCTTATGTCCTAGATATACGTAGCTGTCGACTCGTTCAATGACAGTGTCACCAATTTTGATTTCTCTATCGTCCCCGATGTTGGTCATGACTTTTGTTTTCGATAAGTTCATCTTGAGGCCAACTTTGTTTGCCTCTTCACTTAACTGTTGTAGCATAAGCTGAGCCTGACCTAGATTCGCTGCTATCGGTACTATGTCATCAGCGAAGCGGAGATTGCTCAGGTACTCTCCATTTATATTTATTCCCATTTTACTCCAGTTTAACTTCCTAAAAACACTCTGCAGAATCGCCGTGAATAATTTCGGTGAAATGGTGTCACCCTGCCTTACACCTCGGCCAATTCTGAATTTCTCCGTGCTCTTATGAAGTTTTATACATGAAGTAGCATTTTTGTACACATATCGAATTGTGTTGGACACTGTGGTCCCGGTACGTGCAGAAATGCGCGGGTCAGAGCTCGGGGATTACCGGGGGCGAGCAAAGTAAAGCTTTCATACTCACCAACCCGCAGTAGCAAGCGTGGTGTTTTAATGCTAAAAACCTTCAAACGAAGCCACAACGAATTATACATTGCCACATATAATGCCAGAACATTGTCGTCAAGACAAAAAATGCAAGAAATGGAAGAAGAGCTAGAAAAGATAAAATGGGATGTTGTGGGAGTGAGCGAAGTGAGAAAACCTGGAGAGGAATGCCTGAAATTACAATCAGGGCATACATTCTTCTACCGAGGAAGTGATAGTCAGATGCTGATGCACGGTGTCGGATTGTTCATAAACAAGCGGTGGTCGGATCGCATAACTCACACGAAAAGCATATCCGATCGAGTGATATACGTAAGCCTGAAGATAAATAACAGATACAGTGTCAAATTAATTCAGGTTTACGCACCCACGTCCACCCATGATGACGAAGAAGTAGAAAGATTCTATGAAGATGTCGAGAAAGCTCTGGACGAAAACCCTTCACATTACCAATATCTAATCGGTGATTTCAATGCGAAGCTGGGAAAACGAGAAGAAGACTCCGAAGTTTCTATTGGCAGTTTTAGCAACGACCAAAGAAATGAGCGTGGAAATGTTTTACTCAACTTCCTACAGCAACACAATTTGTACGCAATGAATTCATTTTTTTGCAGGAAAGCCTCAACGGAAATGGACTTGGGCTAGTGCAGATGGTGTAACGAAAAATGAGATCGATTACATCATAACTGGCTGTAAGTCAACCGTTAAGAACGTTACGGTCCTAAACAATTTTTCAACCGGTAGTGATCACCGAATGGTTCGTGCAAGAGTCACGTTAAATACCAGATTTCAAAGATCACAACTAGTTCCAAAAAAGTGAAAGGATTGACGTACAACGGCTTTACACACAAAATGAAGAATTTGCTACGAAAATGACTGCCGAATTAGATAACGTCAACAATCAATGTGAAACATTGAACGAATTGAATACCAAAATCGTCGATACAATAATGGGTTTCATGAAATCCAAATGCAAATCCGTCCAAGGGAAAGAATCAAAACTCAGCAGAGAAACATTAGACCTGATCGCAAGCAGAGCAGAGTTGGTAAAAAACGGAGGACGAGATTCGGTGGAATACCGGAACTTGTCTAAAAGTATCAACAAAGCAAGGAGATCAGATGAAAGAAAATATAATGTCCAATTGGCTCAAAACATAATTGAAGCTAACTGTAATATGAAAGTCCTACGGAGAAAAATGACAAACGCCAAAAAAGAAATCTTCAAATTACGAGACAAAACAGGAACGATCCAAACGGATCGAAATGCGATATTAAATATTGCAACAGAATTTTATGAGAATTTGTTTTCTTCAGCAAGACAGAGTCCAACGGAAGAAACCGAAGATAGACCAATAATAAGAAAACGTGGGATCGGAGGATATGCCCGACATAACTGTTGATGAAGTCAAGGCCGCAGTAGCCGAGATGAAAAACAAAAAGTCTCCCAGGAGAAGATGGTGTTCCAGTGGAAGCCATTAAACTAGGTGGAGACTCCTTATTAAAGGCAATCACGGCTTTGTTTAATCAATGTCTCCAATGGGAAGAAGTACCAGAAGCTTGGGAAAATGCGGTAATTTACATTGCTGCATAAAAAAGGAGACATAACAAAGCTGGAAAATTACCGACCCATAAGCCTATTGTCAACACTCTACAAGTTGTTTATGAAAATCATTACGAAGAGGAACACTAACAAGTTCGACTTCTACCAACCTGTTGAACAAGCTGCTTTCAGATCTGGTTTCAGCACAAACGACCATTTGCAAGTGATGAGAACGCTTATTGAGAAGTGTCGTGAATACAACATCGACATAGTCTTGCTATTCATAGACTTCGAAAAAGCTTTCGATTCAGTGGAAACATGGTCGATATTGGACGCATTAGACGAATGTAGAGTAGACTCAAGGGTACTCCAACACAATTCGATAAACTTCGCGGGAGACAAATTACAAAGAAAAACGTTTGATAACCGGAAAATCTGGTAATATGTTGAGATCATTTTTCAGACTCTAAATTCACTTACATCTTTCTACGTATTCTAACATTCAAGTTCGTCTATCGAGCCACTTTCATGATGCATTGAAAGTCCAACAATCTTCTTTGCTTTAGCCCACTGTCTTCATTCTACTAGACGACAATTCACTCTTAACGGCGACTAGAAACCACCACCTCTATACAAACCAGTAATGTCTTTGCCTTCTATGCGACCTTACACTCACGTAATAACGTTATCAAAAAATTCGTGCTCGTAGAAATCATTATTCAACCAAGTCGCCGAAACAAGATAACGTCGTTGATAGCCGCCATCAGTCTCTTTTGCCAGACAATCCTTAGTTTCGTTCTAAGGCCCTTACATGTTGGTAGTAAATCTTCTAAGCAGCGATGACATCTTCCTAAAAATTTGTTCAACAAATCAGAAGTAAATTAATGGAAGCAATGACAACAGATAGTCCACAAAAAGTGATGTATGATCGGTTTTCGTTGTTTTTCTGGTTTTTACCCACGCTTTTTACTGGACTTTAATGGAAAATCAAGAATCAATACTAAATAATGCTATAAAATTATTCGTCGTTGTCCACGTTTTTGCTATAGGAGTTGGCTCGTGTTTGCCTCAACGCTTAAGTATTATCTTTTGACTACATGACTTACAGTTTAATTTTTGTTATAAAACGATTTCCAGTTTCTTGAAATCGCATTTGATAAATCGGATTCAAGATATGCATTACACACATACATCAGTCAGTTACATTGTATTCTATGTCAGCGAACCTAAACCCAGTTACGTTCTTAAATGAAAATTAAAATATAAAACTTAAATTGAAAATTATTTATGTTGAAAATATTACTCCGTACCATTTCCGCGTGTCGAAAAGAATAATATGGCGTGCTTTTTTTAGTGTTTCGTTTTAGAAAAAACACCGTATATATGACACTTTTATCTGTCCGTCTGTTGTCCGTCATGTTCTGCTGTCACGAATATCTGCCTGCTTGCTATTTTAGAGCTTAGAATTTAGTTGACTACCATGCTGATAGAGAGTTGGTAGGAGATGTATCACTGTTCTGAGAGCCTGCACACAGACTGATAATTCTATTTAGGCTGTTTTCCTATTTATAATACGATAAATTGGTTATTGAGTACCAAATGTAGTTGAAATACTTAAATGCTTAGTTGACATAACGAAACGTGATAGATAGTTTGGGTGGAGATGTTTACTGTTCAAACAGCTAAATATTCGACTGATGAAACTTATCTTCCTGAGACAATGAATAGCCGATTATACCGACGCTCTAAATGAATGGTCCTAGTGTCCGATTCATTTCCAGATAGAAAGATTTATCAAAATGAATGGGATGATTTAGCTTATTTAGACAGAATGGAATCATTCAATTTTCAATCCAATAAAGACAAGGCAGACACTCCTTAGCATCTTTACACAACGAGTCAAATGCATGGCTGTCAGCTTTACTTCCAAATTCGTTGGCACGTTCTTGACACAAACACGTTTCCGAAATCTCTAACAGCTCTCGTATCGGTGTCCAATATTTGTAAAACACACAAATCATTTGTGTGATATAGTATCAACCGATGGAACACACGGACTAAGCTGTTCAAAAAGGCAGCCGTCTACCTCCTTCATGTAGATCTGAACACAATCATTCAAAACGCTCTTCATTCGACTATAATTCCTTCGAGAAAAGAACCACCAGGACTGTTTCGTGATTGATGGGAAGAGAGTTGACGGAGTAACCCTTGTGCCATGGAAGTCGTGGTCAAATAGCTCCGTTATGGGATCGACATGTTCCGACACACTTGCACATCTTATTTGAATCTATCAACTTCCAAAGTGATGTCCGGTCGCAGAATTAGGAGCAAAAAAAAACATTCGAAAAATACAAGATACTACTGGAGCAGAACTTCTTGATCCATTCCATTTGCTGTGGAAACTTTGGGGTTTGGTGTTAGAAGCGATAAATTTCTCGACAAACTCTGCAAAAAAAATATCACAGGCAACGGAGAAAGAAAATCAAAGGCGTATCTATAACAACGGATAAGTTAGCCATTCAAAGAAACAATGTTGCGAGTTGTAATGGCTGCATTCGATACGTCCGAAAATATGAACGAGATATTTTATATTTGTAAACGCTATTTCTTGCTAAAAAAAAACGTTTTGTAATAAATGGTAGGCTCATTTCGGAAAAATTCTTCCTGCTTGCAGAGCCGGATTATCATTCCAGCACCCTGGGCCGTAAGTTTACAGCCGCCGCTCAAAAATGTGAAATAACGAAATTTATCATTTTTTTTTAGAAACAAATGAATTAAATTTTAAGAAAAGTTGTTTAAGTTTATGTTTGCTTGATGTGAATTTTAAATTTAGCGACCAATAAATTCCTTACTTGGATTTCTTTGTGATAGAAATGAACGTTAGAGTTTGCGAGCGGAGCAGCGAATTTTTTTTTGGTTCACCAGCTCGACTTAG